>NC_056733.1:883743212-883993212 GCF_019279795.1 Protopterus annectens | reverse complement strand
TAACCAGGCACTAGTCAGAGGCTGCTTCTGAAAAAGGTCCAAAGAGATCAGTGCTCTGCCCCAGAAAACAAACATGAATAAATAAAATAAAATAAAGAAGCCCTCCCTCATACCAAAGCAGTATGCCTGGAATGTGTAGCACATATGCAGCAGCCTAAAGGAAGCCTCGTTTCCGTACTCTTCATTATGCTTCCACAGGGTCATAGGAGGTTACTAGGCTAATGGCCCTGGGGCCCTTACAAGCCTAGCCAGGGTTTATCCCCAAAAAAAGAGACCTCAGTCAACACCTGCTGCCCCTGTCAGTGAGGGACACAGGTAGAACCCCTGGGACAAATTTGTGGTTACCCATCCACTCATTAAGGTTGCGCTTGAAGATGGTCAGCGAGGTACTCTGACATGTATGGGAAGTCTATTCCAAAGATGGAGCAGCCTCTGGGACACAAACCTGTCTCTTCAGCAGGTTTTGTTGATGTCACATATTAGATTTAGGCCTTTTGAGCAGGATATGCATGAGGAGTTAAGACTTTAGGGATATGGAGAATCTCAAGTAAGGCAGGGTCCAAGATTGCCTTGTAGGCGAGACACAGAGTAGAGTGATAGTGATTTGAGCCTGTCCACACAGGACAAGTGTTGGAGGCCATGGACTCTCTTTGTGATATATTTCTGTGGCCTTTCCAGTTGGTGCAGGTATTTGGAGAGGTACATACCAAATGGGGTATTATACTCAATTTCTGACCTAATGAGGGCCTTTGATACCTAATGCTTCTTAATTACTGAGCAAGAATAACAGGTTCTGGGCAGCCCACTCCCTAGTGCTTGGTTTCAATCACAAGTTACCTAATCATTAAAATTCTACCAGAATTTGCTGCCATTAGTCTAAAGTCCTTCCTTTTCAGTCTGTACTTTGTCGCCCTCTTGTGGAGAATGACTAATGTATAATGTTTAGCACACTAATGGTGTTTTGTGCAAAAAGCCTAGACCGCATTTCTTGTGTCATATAAATGATAACTTGAATCTTTTTTTTTTGTGTTTACCAGGAATACATTCTTAATCCTCTGACACAGAAAAAAAGAAATTTTTTTAGGGAAAAAAAACTCAAAATTCATCTGCTCTCAGTAGGTAAATATTATGCTACTTTTTCTATGGCCAGCCATACCTAGTCATTAACAAAATTCTACTTCTGAATATTTCTTCCTGTCATTTTAAAAATCACCGATTAGCTTGCAGTACAATGGAAACAATGAAAGCAATGGTCTTGTGAAATAGACTCCACTCTGTACACACCCTGTTCCAAGCACAGTCTCAAAAAGCAAGTCAGCTAGAAAACATGCAGCTGTCTAGACGGACCATAACCACTCTGCAATAATGGATGTATCCATGCTGTAATGAAACACCTGAGGTAATGTAACCTACGGTGAAAAACAAGCACATATGTCTCCACGTACACATCCAGTTTTCTACTGACACTCACTACATAACTGGTGGGGGTAAAGGTCAACGCCTAACTAAACACTGTATGCAAGATCTTTGACAGAGCCCTCTGCAGTCGATGGAACATCTCTAGTACCGTGCTTCATCGAGCTTCTTCAACTCTTGTGTTCCCATAGTAGGGGACAGTCCTGCCCCCAGGCTACATTCCTGCAACAGAGTTAAAAGAACATGCATGCATCCAAGACCTCCACAGCACCTCACCCCTAAACTGAACAGTGACTTGCACCTGTAAACAAATACACTGTTAAAGGCATGAAATCACAAATCTAATGTTTACTTACAGGAAGTGCTGCTCCCTTACTACTGCAGTTGAGGCATCAAACATAAGGGGTGTAAAGGGCAGAAATAATGTGCCCACTGCAAACAAAGAACACCACATAATAAACTGGGAGTGCTTACTTATATATCACATCATACTTCACGGATGTGTGGAACACCTGGTTAGAAATACAAGAATTGTTTCCCAAAACTCCAAAATGAGCTGCAGAAACTAGAAATATACATCAAGGTGGACTTCTGGCCAAAATGCCCTACAAGTGCCTGAGACTACGGCCCATATAGCCCAATTTCAATTAGCAGCTTGGGTGCCTGATGTTACAGGCAGGGAAGGATGGGGGTACCCCTACTGAGGAGTATGGTAGAGGTTAGGATGGGGGTTGCCCCTACTGAGGAGCAGGGTGGAGGCGAGGATGGTGATACCCCTACTGAGGAGCAGGGTGGAGGTGAGGATGGGGATACCCCTACTGAGGAGTAGGGTAGAGGTGAAGTGTTTCTTTGGAGGAAGGAAAGAGACATGCCAGACAGGAGGTGGATCTGTTGTGCACCAAATCCCCGGGGGATTAGCTTTCACTGAATACATGCACAGCGACATGAACTTGCAGAGGGGGAAGGTGGTGTGGTTCCCTGTAGTGATGTAGGTTACATGTCCTCCTGCTCAGTAC
This sequence comes from Protopterus annectens, assembly GCF_019279795.1. Lineage (NCBI taxonomy): Eukaryota > Metazoa > Chordata > Ceratodontiformes > Protopteridae > Protopterus > Protopterus annectens. The sequence continues at coordinate 883,990,780 of NC_056733.1, read as the reverse complement.
AGTGGTTAGAAAGTCAGAAAACATCTTCACTGGCTGAATATCGACAAGGATACAAGTGACCCTCATGGCTGCCTAAATGACTGCCTCTCCTGATAGTAGTCACTCCCATGGATGTGATGGATAATCTCCACCTTGGGGGAATGAACAGGCAGTAGTCCAGCTGGGAGAGGCTTGATGACTGTCATGCACATGGATAAAAAGATACAGAGAAAAATGCCATACAAAAAACTCCCAACTCCACTGTGCAGATCCTAATGACATGGGGTTGTCTAGGAGCATGGGTGCTGAAGAAGCCTGCCAGAAAGAGTGGAGTTGGCTGGAAGATACAGGGTTTCCCATCTTGAGGAACAGGGACACAACCTGTTCCACTGCAATACTAACACCAGGTAGTAATCTAGTGTCGAGATAGAAGAGAGCAGAGTGCCAAGATGTATGCTCCTACCAAACAGCATTCACTGTACCTGAAAATCAGGTGTAAGCACAGAAACTAACTTGTGCCAATGGGACAGTGTTGTGGGTACGTACACCATGAGGCTACTGTGGGGCATTAATGACAACCTTGTGCCTGTAGGATGGCCCCTGGGAATTTAACAGTGGACAACTGATGGTTGTCAAGTGCAAGTAGAAACAGAGAAGGAAAAATGTCCTACCTTCCCAATGGATGCTCTTCTCCTAAAATTAAAGTGCAACGTGTACTGCATAACAAAGTTCACAATCAGTCCTTTGTCTCAAGTATCCCCAACCCAAGGCCATCACCTCTCCATTTGGAATCAAACTCCAGTTATCAATATAGGATGGGTGGCACCTACACTGTTGACTGGACCTGCAAAGCTGTGAAACAAAGGAGAACTTCTTCCATAAACTGTTGTCATCTAAAAATGCAGCTAACAGGAGCCCAACAACTCAAGAGACTACAGAATAATCTCTGACTACTAACTATTGACTTCCTGCCTGTCCCTGTGTGACCAGCTATCAGCTGCTGTCATCCTTCCTCTGGCACTGAGGTCAATCAGGAAGTTCTACCTCTGACGGACACACAGAGGTCAATCAGGAGGATCTACCTTCAACAGACGCACCAAAGTCAATCAGGAGGTTCTACCTTCGACAGACGCACCGAGGTCAATCAGGGGTTCTACCTTCAACAGATGCACCGAGGTCAATCAGGAGGTTCTACCTTCAATGGATGCACCGAGGTCAATCAGGAGGTTCTACCTCAGACAAACGCACCAAGGTCAATCAGGAGGTTCTACCTCCGACAGACACATCGAGGTCAATCAGGAGGTTCTACCTCCGATGGCCACTACAGGCTGAGTTGAACAACCGGAACCTACGGCAGTGCTTTCATGAATGCTCATCTCCCACTTAATAATGACAATAACATTTGAGGGAGGGGGTTCTTTGCTCAATTCTTGGGCCACAGGAAATGGCGAAGATTTATTTGCTTTAAGACATCAAATGTGGGAATTTTTCAGTGAAGTACACAAGAGACTGAGATATGAACTATGATAGCAGCAAAAGGGAAACAGCAAACACAGGGACGATGTCCTCGCACAGTCCACAAGTGATGTCACAGTATGTGCCACAATGGACATGCATATCTCAGAGCATGAGAAGTTGCAAGAAAAAAAAAGTCGAAGTGTGACTGGGGAATGGAATGAATCAAACAGATAATCCACCTGGAAGAGGCCCTGATGTGATACATCCTACTGTGCTATTTACTAAATTTCCATATTTTAATTGAAAAGTTAAGGAAACTACAAAATAATGAACTGCTTTAAAGGACATATAATGGCAGAGACAACCGACACTGATACTCTGAATGTGTGATGCAAAGTAACGAAAACATTCGTGTACGTAAGTGTATTTATAAAACTAATGAAAACATTTATGTACCTATGTGTATTTATAAAAGACGCAACAGTTCTATAGTTTTCTTAATATTTCAAACAAATTGTTTATAAAAATAGTACTGCATCACATGAAAGGACCTATTATAACAGACAAAAATCCAGTGAGTCTTTATTATAGTGTCAGAAAGGATTTTGGAAGTATCTAACGCTATCTGTAAAACTATTAATGAAAGATAATATATTTAATTTCCCTGTATTCATTAGGAGTTTAAATAGTTTATAAAAACAGCACACAGTAGCCTGTGAAGTTATGCCATCACTGAATAAAACTTCCATTTGTGTACACCATGTACAGTTGCTATGACAGTTAAAGTTATCTATTTTTTTTTTACTTTTTTGGTAATTTTAGCGCAATATAAACCGATAAATACAATCAGTTGTATATATAAGGATGAATCTGTGCAGAACTTTAATGTTGGTATTTTTTGTTACATACTGTCCATGAATACTGGCTTTTACCTACTGTATGGTCACTGGGCCTTGGTTTTGCCTGAAATGACCTATGGGGCATCATTAACGGTCTCTAATAACCCTTTGGACGCAAAGAGAATGGGAAGAATTAAAGAGCTGTGAGACACAAGCAGGACATACTCAGGTTCCACCCACTGCAGAAAGACCCTCAAAGTAAGTGTCTTACAAAAACAACACACAGTAGCCTATGAAATATACATGATCAGTGAACAAGTCTACCATCTGTGGCTAGTACTGCTGAAAATAAGAAAGCTGTGGTTACCTAATCTCGATCAGAACTTCCCTATGACATTGAAAACAATGAAGTACCCCATAAACTCTGGCTATAAATAACAAAAGCAGCATGCAAAATTAACTCTGAAAAGGACTAGCAGCCATATTGCTTATTTTACACCTGCCCCATCACCCCTCAACAGGAGTGTAGCTCAAAGATTATGGATTGAAATTGCCCAATTATAACACCCCTGTGATTAACAGCACACCTCCCTGCATTGGCAGTATTTAGAACAGGGACTGTACCGTCCGGTGTCGCCTGCTGGCGTTTTTTTTTACGTTTGACGTAATCGTGGTCAACCGGAGTGGCTGTGTAAGGTGGAGATGTCAGACCTGGACCAGACGAGCATGAGGGGAGGGAAGTTCCAGGGCCCTGCACAGTCTCGGCAGAAGAGGAGTGCGAATCGTCATCATTCATGTGCTTCTCCCTATAATGGAAGAAAAAGAAAAACAAAAAAGACATTTTCAGCACAGACAGCAGACAAGAAAAATACCTCCATCACTTATACCACAGCCACCTGCTATAACACTGCGTTTATATCACACTATTGAAAGATGAAAATAGCGAACACTATTTCATCGAACCTAAAATATCTAAACCACATAATATCGAACATTCAGAACAGTGAATTTTTTCCTTGGGAAAATAATTTGCTATTCCGAAACACATACACACAACACAAGCACACCTAAAAAATATCAATCCACACACATACACTTATAATCCTACAACTAACCCTACACTAAACTGTACATACATTATACATCCACATACCTTAACCCAAACCCTAACCCTAAGGTCCATCACTATCACACACTCACCTAACCCGGGCCCTAACCCTAACTCACTTAACCCGCCCCTAACCCTAATTCACCTAACCTGCGCCCTAATTCACCTAACCCGCGCCCTAAGCCTAACAACCACACAATCGCACACTTACCTCAACCCAACCCGTAAATTTCCACCACAGAGCTGAAAATAGCGAAGTCATAGAACCGGCCAACCAAATTCTTTCCCTAGGAAAGAATTTGGTGTTCTGCAGCTTCGTTATTTTTAGCGTTCGCTCAAAATGGGTTGATATTAGAACATTTGAAGTTTTAAAACTTCGATGTTCTGATATAGACCCTATAACACTAGATCTTCTAGGGTGTCTCAGCCACGCAGTTAAACTTCAGCACCTCAAACCAAGTAAGGGGGCCGCTCAACCAATCGGCACTCAACAGGTGCCTGGCTCCTAAGTAAGGAGTTTTCACTTGTGTATGAGGTCTGTGCTAATGAAATACATTTAACAAGTGTAACACTAACTTCTCATCATTTCTTTTACATGCAGACATGAAAAGTAGCCCGGGAGCAACAGAAAGGTAAAAAAAAAAAAAACTAACAGTCTCCTTGGGTGCATGTGAATGGGTGGTCATAATGGATTAAAAGATACCCAGACAAAGCTGCCAAATTCTGCAATAACCTTTATCTGGCCATCTAACCTGATATTCAGTAAAGGTGAGAGGAGTGAAACAAATGGCAATTAGAGGCAACTATAAAACAAGTGTCACGAGCTGCAGTGCTCCAAAGTGGAATGCAGTTCCATATGTTCCAATAAAGATCTGCTTCTTTATTAGGAGGAAAATGAAACACAATAGGGCAAACACAAACAGACATGGTCTGCTTAGTATGTCTTCCTTGCATACTCTGGGGGTACTGGGGACCCATTTTGTTTGCTATAAAGATGCTGCACAGGGTAAAGTTAAAAAGTTCTCCCAAAATCCAAGACAATCCATGAGAGCTTTACCTGTTTACACCAAAATGAAAAGTAGACAGCCAAATGAACAGTTTAAGAGAAAACTCTAAATTACTTTGGCCATAATGCAGATTTACAAGAAGAAAAACGTTATCCTTGTTAGACACTGAGGAAATAGTCTTCACACGCCAGAAGTACCCACAGCTCATAGCTTCTGGTTAAGGTAACCACTACTAAGAAAAGAGCTTAAAGTTAAGGAATTTCATCTCTGGGAGACCACAAATCAAAAGGGGTGAACAGTAAAAAATTCTAAATCGAAGTTAAGATCCCACTTTACTGGAAGGCTGAAACAGGGAGCTTAAGATGAATAATGACTCAAGAAATTACTTTTTTAGTACATTTTTTGGCTCTCACCACCCCAGCCGTCTAGCCCCTTCCTCATCCGACTCACTTGACTCACTCTACTGGCTGTTCATAGCCAGATTATCAGCCAGACTCAAGCTAAGCAATGGTAAGCAGTTGAGCAGTCATCCTCGGGTGGTTTGGATTTTTTTTTTTATTCTGACTGCATCAATCCTGCACCTATACCTGATATTCATTCATCCATCCACAACCTCTTTTTCCCATTTTTGCATAAGGGATTGAGATGTCACCTCAACAGTGACAATCTACAGCCAAGGTTTACACCTCTGGGTGGCTAGTCCTGCCACAGTAGTTCATCCATACCACACACTTGCACACACGGTCAGACCTATGGCCAATTTACAGTGTCCAATCTACCTACTGCATGTCTTTGGAATGTGGAAGAAAACCAGTGCACCCAGAGGAAACCCACATGAACACAGGGAGGACATGCAAACTCCACACAGAAAGCACCCCAGCCGAAAATCAATCCAGGGAACCCCTTGCTGTGAGGCAACAACACTATCTGCTGCGCCATTGTGCTGCCCACCTATACCTGACGTCCAATAATGTGGCTAGTGCTGCAGATGATCTTCCAATGTGTTCCCTAATCAACAACAAAAGAAATAGTGCCCCATTCTCTATTCGGGCTGCAGGCCTAACCAGGTATCTCTTTCCTTACTCAAACTCTCAAGAGAAGTGAACAGGCAAAACCTTTAACTAGTCCTCTCTCAGCAAGCTGACTCCTCAGACACTCATCCTGTTAATTCACCTCATGGCCTTTTTAGTTGCATCCTAAGAATAAATTTGTCAGGCATATGGCAAGATTTTCCTCCTATGTATTTAACAGATAGGATCCACTATCCATCTTAGATTCCTCTGAAACTAGGGATACCCAGGGACAAGCATATGTGGTTGTTGGATACCCTTGTTATAACCAGGAGCTTGGCCCTGCAGATGGTATTTGACCTGATGGATGTGTATATTAGGATAGCTGCTGTTGGTAATGAAAGGGCAAGATTGGGCGACAGTATTTCCCTTCCTGGTGAAGCTTAAAGATTAGTTAAATGCCTCTAATGGGCATTGTTCTGTTAAGGAGGTTACCCTGACTGAGCTGAACAACACCAGGCAGGGATTACAATGTTAGTACACATGCTGCACCACTCCATGTAAGGTCAGTCCTGTGAGCTGAAACAACACCAGCCAGGGATTACAATGTTAGTACATATGCTGCACCACTCCAGGTAAACTCAGTCCTCTGAGCTGAAACAACACAAGGCAGGGATTATAACGTCAGTACATATGCTGTTACACTCCAGGTAAAGTCAGTCCTCTGAGCTGAAACAACACCAGGTAGGGATTACAATGTCAGTACACATGATGTACCACGCCAGGTAGCTGAAACAACACCAGGTAAAGATTACAGTGTTAATACATATGCTGTACCACTCCAGGTAAGGTCAGTCTTCTGAGCTGAAACAACACCAGGCAGGGATTATAATGTTAGTACACATGCTGTACCACTCCAGGTAAGGTCAATCCCCTGAGCTGAAACAACACCAGGCAGGGATTACAATGTTAGTACACATGCTGTACCATGCCAGGTAAGGTCAGTCCCCTGAGCTGAAACACTAGGCAGGGATTACAATGTTAGTACATATACTGCACGACTCCAGGTAAGGTCAATCCCCTGAGCTGAAACAACACCAGGCAGGGATTACAATGTTAGTACACATGCTGTACCAGTCCAGGTAAGGTCAGTCCTCTGAGCTGAAACAACACCAGGCAGGGATTACAATGTTAGTACACATGCTGTACCACTCCAGGTAAGGTCAGTCCTCTGAGCTGAAACAACACCAGGCAGGGATTACAATGTTAGTACATATACTGCACGACTCCAGGTAAGGTCAGTCCCCTGAGCTGAAACACTAGGCAGGGATTACAATGTTAGTACATATACTGCACGACTCCAGGTAAGGTCAATCCCCTGAGCTGAAACAACACCAGGCAGGGATTACAATGTTAGTACACATGCTGTACCACTCCAGGTAAGGTCAGTCCCCTGAGCTGAAACAACACCAGGCAGGGATTACAATGTTAGTACACATGCTGTACCATGCCAGGTAAGGTCAGTCCCCTGAGCTGAAACACTAGGCAGGGATTACAATGTTAGTACATATACTGCACGACTCCAGGTAAGGTCAATCCCCTGAGCTGAAACAACACCAGGCAGGGATTACAATGTTAGTACACATGCTGTACCACTCCAGGTAAGGTTAGTCCCCTGAGCTGAAACACTAGGCAGAGATTACAATGTTAGTACACATGCTGTACCACTCCAGGTAAGGTCAGTCCTCTGAGCTGAAACAACACCAGGCAGGGATTACAATGTTAGTACATATGCTGTACCAGTCCAGGTAAGGTCAGTCCTCTGAGCTGAAACAACACCAGGCAGGGATTATAATGTTAGTACACATGCTGTACCACTCCAGGTAAGGTCAGTCCTCTGAGCTGAAACAACACCAGGCAGGGATTACAATGTTAGTACATATGCTGTACCAGTCCAGGTAAGGTCAGTCCTCTGAGCTGAAACAACACCAGGCAGGGATTACAATGTTAGTACATATGCTGTACCAGTCCAGGTAAGGTCAGTCCTCTGAGCTGAAACAACACCAGGCAGGGATTACAATGTTAGTACACATGCTGTACCACTCCAGGTAAGGTCAGTCCCCTGAGCTGAAACACTAGACAAGGATTACAATGTTAGTACACATGCTGTACCAGTCCAGGTAAGGTCAGTCCTCTGAGCTGAAACAACACCAGGCAGGGATTACAATGTTAGTACATATGCTGTACCAGTCCAGGTAAGGTCAGTCCCCTGAGCTGAAACACTAGGCAGAGATTACAATGTTAGTACACATGCTGTACCAGTCCAGGTAAGGTCAGTCCCCTGAGCTGAAACACTAGGCAGAGATTACAATGTTAGTACACATGCTGTACCAGTCCAGGTAAGGTCAGTCCTCTGAGCTGAAACAACACCAGGCAGGGATTACAATGTTAGTACACATGCTGTACCAGTCCAGGTAAGGTCAGTCCTCTGAGCTGAAACAACACCAGGCAGGGATTACAATGTTAGTACATATGCTGTACCACTCCAGGTAAGGTCAGTCCTCTGAGCTGAAACAACACCAGGCAGGGATTACAATGTTAGTACATATGCTGTACCACTCCAGGTAAGGTCAGTCCTCTGAGCTGAAACACCAGGCAGGGATTACAATGTTAGTACATATGCTGTACCACTCCAGGTAAGGTCACTCCTCTGCCAATGCCTGTTAGAAGAAGGGTCATAACTTTTTTTTTTTTTACTGAGAGCATCTTGATAGGGTTATTTGTCCTCTCCAGTCTGGAAAGTATGGTCCTGCCCTCCCCACTTTATAAAAAGAAGCTTTCCATGGCTTTTTTTTTTTTTTTTTGTCGTTCTTTTCATACTTTTTAAGATTACCATTGTGGGATTAATGTCAGAGAGGGGAATTATCAACCAGAGCCAGTGGGTCTTGCAGTTTTTCTATCAGGAGTACACATTTAAGTTCACATTGTTTCCTATAGACATAGGGTATCCTCCTGTGATGGTCACAGAGTAGAGGCTTCTTTTCAATCAACTAAGGTTGCCACAGGAGGGCTTTCAGGCTCAGAGTATTAAGGCTTCTGTCATTTCCTTCTGATCTGAAGATACCTGGAAGGCCTCCACTCCTACCTTGCATTTGAAGGATGTTAATCCATATATGGAGTAAAAAAAAAAAGTGTAGGATGTTATTAACTGCATGGTCTTCTCCGCATCCTATATCTACAGAATGTGTATCTAAAGATTCTCCTTTATCCTGTGCGCACACACTCTTCCTTGTGTTCAGGGTGGGATGTATCTACACATTCTCATATATCTTGTGTACACACACTTCTTTGCATTTACAGTGGGACAAGACACTTTCTAGTTTTAAAGCACTGCCAGGTGAGTTGTTATTAGTACCACATGTAAAAGATGCTTAACAGTCATGGCTGCCTTCTAGAGGAATGAGAGAAAGAAGTGTTACCTTAGCTAGATGACTGAGTTCCAGAAGCCCTCAAATTAAATTTCATGGGAGTTTTATGTATGTGGTACCATTTAGGGGTATCTGTAAAAGTCCCTAGCAGTTCTGTTCCAGAAGATCCCATTTATTAATCTGCTGTTTGATCTAACCCAGTAAATAGTTGTCCTCTGTAAAGAAGAGAATTAGTGTTTTCAGAATACAGACCGAGTTGGTAAGGGTCCCAGTTCTGGAAATCCTCAATGCCCTAACCCACGTGGTAGTGGCAGCTGTAGGTGCGTCTCTGGCTTGTCTCCCTACGTACAGGATTCAGAAGTCCTTAAGGGAGCAACAGTCCCAAACCACTGACTCCGTAGATCTCCCTGTCATCCTTCTTCTCTTGGTGATGTGGGATGCACTTTGGTTGTCACCAGGAATCCTCTCCTCAGTTGCTGCTTGTGTTCACAACCCAGTGTCTCAGTTGCTGAGATTTGTACCTCCCTAAATAGGAGAGGAGTCCTTTTGGAGGACTTGATGACTTAAGAACTCTTGATCTTCAATACAGAAGAATTTCAACATCAGCCTGTGACCTTAGAGTTGTCCTTAGTCTTCAGGACTTCAGCTTCCTTCTAAAAGCAGTGGTCATCTATTGTCAAATGGATACCAAGGTAGCAAAACACTACATCAGCAAATGGACAAATTAAGTTCTTTGTCTTGATAAAAAAAAAAAAAAAAAAAAAACTCAACCCAAAGTCGTACAACTGGGCATCTCTCAGAAGAACTTTATTCTTCTACTCACTTCCATGTCAGATGTAATGACTGACTTCTCCTTAATTAGGAAGTGGAAACTATCAGATTATGCGGTTTATGGCCTGTGTTGAGATTTTTATTCTGCCAGAACATACTAAAAGCTTTGTATGTTCAGTTGTTTTAGGTTAGATACTGAAGCGTGGTTGTAAGATGGCGAATTACCAGTTTGAAGTGAAAGTTTATCTGGCTTTTCCTGCTCCTCCTTCTTGAGTAAGAGGAGACACCCCATTTTTTCCTGCTGCAGTTTTTTTTTGGTTTGTCAGCATCCAAAGAGGTATGTTACACAATAGTCTAAAATACTAAATAAAATACATTTGCCCAAGTGATCTTGTTTTCTGTCTACTTGCCAGCTCCCCAGCTACTTCTGATTTAAGTGAAATCGCCTCTCCCATCTGGCAGAGAGGGTAGCCATGTTATACCCCATCCTTTCCTCCTTACATCTACATTCTTAGCATCTAATTCTAAACTTGTTTCTTTGGCTAGATCTGGTGTCTCAGACTTTTTCACAGGTTCTTCCATCAGCATGTGACCAAAAAGCCATGGACACTAAGGCAGAAGAGTGGGAAGGGTTTGCAGTTTGCATGGTTCTGAAGTGGTTATATCCCTTCTCTTTTCCTGCACCACAGAGTTGGGACTATTTTCTGTCCCTTTCAAAGTCATTTAAAATATTTGCCTACCAAATTTGTTTATTTTTTGTAAACTGATGAGGGGTAATATTTTGTTCAGTCTGATCATGAAAAGACCTTTCCTTTCTTGTATGTCATTGTTGGATACCCATGCTTATAACCAGGAGCTGACAAATTTAGTCTTATGGTGAAGAAGGAAGATGATCTGATCCACTTTGCGGAGTAATTGCTAAAGGCAGACCACTGAAAAGCTTCAGAGTCCTAGCATACTAGAAATGCGTAGGAAACATCCAAAACAGCAGAGGGGTAACATGCATGGGGGGGCAACAACCCTAAGAAGTAAATATTTTGTGTCTGGTTTACAGAGAGGGAGGTACTTTTTCAGCACACCTTGTGTGTAAGAGCTTGTTTCACACGTGTAAGCATTTAAGGGATAACTCAAGCAGCAAGCTCTGGGAGGTGCAGGCAGTCAAGAAAGACATAAAAGGACCTCCCCTATGGTTTGTGTCTTAATAATTACTCAGTGTAACATTACATAGATCAATCAAATCCAGCCTCCCCTGGTACATCACTCCTGCTAGTCATTATTCCCTGCGCACTGTTCCCACACATTCTATTTATTTCTAGACAGTTTACCCCTTTCCTTTTCTAAAGATCCCACCTGCAGTTCTTTTATCCCCTTTACAGCATTCAGTAATTCTGTTGCAGTTGGTTTAGTTTATAATTTCCATTTCATAGTAATTACTTTTTTGGCAGCCAGTATCATTAAACTTAGTAAGGTCTTACTGTGTCTAGGCAATTCAGGTTCTATTTCGCAACTCAAAAGGTTAATTTCCCTGGTTAAAATAATTTTCTCCCCCAAAATTTCTGACAAACTACATGTAGAGAATTTCTAAAATCTATTAATTCGGTACATTCTCAAAACACATGCTCCTAGGTATCCCTCTCCTTTCCATCGCACTTCCAGCAATTGCTGTCTATCTGTGGAAAAATTCTCTAAATGACTAACCCATGTCGGCTTTCCAAACACTGATCGCTAAATGGTGACAAAACGAACACTGACACGCTACCACTTATGCATGAAGGAATAACCTTGGTGCATGCAATATTCACAGTAAAAATAAAAACAATTTTATTTTAATTTGCCCCTTCAACTCTCTAAACTTTTAGAAATAACCCAACTTTCCTTCACAGCAGTAGAATCTTGGCTCTCTGACTCTGTTAATTTTGAATCTCAGCAAAACCAACCTTACAACTTTTTCAAGCAATAAAACTTCAGATCTGCATTTCCCTTTTCAGAGTTATACTTCTAACAATTCCAAGATTAAACCTGTATCACACACTAAGCTACTCAGAGTTACAATCGATAATAACATGAGATTTGACAAATACTTGTCTTTACCATAAAAAAAGTTCATACTAAACTAGGTTCACTTTACAATTTAATTACCTACCTCACTGACTCCTAAAGACAAGACATGCATTGCCAGGACTCATCTACTGTCTACTTTTTGCCTCTCCTCCCCTCCTTCAATCTGAAGAGAAGCAATTAATAAAAAAAACTAGGCTTGTTAAGAATAATAAAACTGCCATGTTGTCAACAACCCACCATCCTGGAATCCATCTGCTGCCTTTTTGCCAAACTAATTGGCTTTGGTTAAGGTTAATTACCCTGTTCTTATCCCAATATAATGGCCCATGGCAAAATATACCAGACTGACACAGTGTACTCTACTTCTAATCTACTCAGCCTCTATCTGGCAAACTCCGATTACAAGTCACAAAAGCTAACAATCACTATGGAGATGCTCTCTACTCTAATCGAATCTCCATGACTTGCCAATCTCTCACAGTTCAACATACTTCTAAAGTCCCATTTAGTCAATTCTTGGCTCTGCTCTTGTCTAACTCCTGGTTGACTTGCATTCACTTTTGTCTAACTCCTGGCTGACATCCAGGTTATGTATAACTTTGTATATGTATTGTGTATAAATTCTGTTATTTCATTATGCTATTACTGGATAAGATTACAAACTATGTCTTTTGTTACTTATATCTATTGGGGCGTTCCCCCCAGACCTCTGCTGAAAATTGCTATTACTGAATAAGATTACAAACTATGTCTTTTGTTACTTAAATCTATTGGGGCTTTTCCCCCAGACCCCTGCTGAAAATGGGGCTGTGCCCAGTCAGACTACCCCAGTAAACAAATATCAAACAAAATTAAATTAATAAATAAATGCAGTCAGCTAAACAGATGTCAAACAAAGATCATTTAGGCCAAATGCAGTCCTCCCACAAAAATACCTATAAACACTTCAGTGCAAAAATGCTAAGCCTTCTTGATTTTGTTGCATATTTGGGAGCCATAAAAATGCTCCCCCTTGTTTCTTCATATACTGCCTTTTCAGTCATCTATGCTCTTCTGATTGTTACAGTTATTGTGCATTGTTTTATAAGCCCTAGTAATTATCTTTTTTTCGTACAGCTTTGGTTCTAGATTCAACTATAAACTCAACCAGAGATGTTTGTTCATGTAACATTCCTCCAGAACTTATTGTTTTTCATATCTTCCTAGGGAATCATGAAAACCCAGGAAGGAAACTTACATAAAGGAGATTTAGCAGACAGCTCAATTCTAGAAGACTTTTCTACCTGCTTCTGTATCTCCTGTATGTCCTCCCAAATAAACGGATGCAGTAGGGATGCCAAAATCAAATGCTGTGAAAAAAAGAGGACATGGGATCTAAACAGAAGCTGGTGCCTTGGTGTAGAGAACTTCCAGTACAGAAAGAATAGTTGTGTAAAATCTTACCATAAACATATATGTCCTTCTCTTCAGTGCTGCACTATTCTTAACCAGAGGGATCTTCAGCCTAAAGGTGACCCGACGTCGGACAGTATACAAAAGTCTTATACTACTACAGGGTATGTGGGATGTTGCACATAGGCTGCAGTCAGATGTATGCCATAAAAGCAACATAAGCATGTACCACCCTCAGAACTAAATGCCCCAGGAGGAATGCCAGCCTAAGGAAGTAGGGTAAGAATCATCCAAGAAGAAGCAAGGCCAGGGGGAAGGAGAGAGGGATAGTAATACTGCAAGAGACAAGAAGGACATCTATGGTTATGGTAAGACTTTACACAATTATTCTATGTCCTTCTATTCACTTGCTGCAGTATTCTTAACCTGAGGGAGAGTGCCAGAACTCAAGAAGGAAGGGAGCAGGAAGAAGCAGAGAAGCTCTCAATGAAGCCATGTAAAATGGCTTTAGCAAATCTGGCTCTGGATCTGGAAATGCCATCCAGTTTGCAATGTTTGGTAAAGGTATGAAAAGAAGACCAGGTGGCTGCTTCAAGGATGACACTCTTATCTAAGCCCCTTGAAAAATGTATTTATTTATTTATATTTGTTGACCGGGAGTGTCCGACTGGACGTAGGTCCATTTTCAGCAGAGGCCCAGGGAGAAAAGCTCCACAGTTAAAAACAGACAGTAGTTACATTAGATTACATAGCAATTAACAATTTACATAGCAATTACTTACATCTATACAGATGAAGAACATAGTACATCAGTAGACAACTAGAATCTTTATCTGTGAAGTACATAACAGACATTAACAAATGTTACAAGAAGAAGTTCCTGCTGTATAATAAGTACTGGCTTATGAGCATCTGAGCTTGCTATAATCAAAGTAGTTAGTGGAGTGGAAAGAAAGGTAGTGGTTGGATGGGGAGGGTGATATTAGAGTGGGAGTTGCAAGGGCATAGCCAGCATGTTTTTAGGTGCACTTTTAGTAAAGTTTTGAAGTGGGTGCATGATGGTATGGAGGTAATTGTGGGTGGGAGGGAGTTCCATAATTTGGCTATGGTGCAAGAGAATAGTGCTTCACCAGCAGAGTTATTGGCTTTAGTGATCTGCAAGTGATTTTTGTTGCTGGATCCTAGTGGTCTGGTGGTGCAATAGGGTTGGAGTAGATTCTGGAGGGATGGGACATTTAGTGGATGATTTACTAGTTTGTGGGCGAGTGAGAGTTGATACCATTGAAGGAGGTACAGGAGTTCAAGCCAGCCCAGTTCAGCAAGTGAGAGACAGTGGTGACTACGGTAGGATGCCCCTGTGGCGAATTTGGCAATTTTGTTGTAGCAGGTCTCTAGCTTGTTTAGATCGCACTGCCTTAGGTTGGTATATATTGGACAGGCATAAAGTAGGGTGGAGATAAGGTGGGAATTTGCTATTGAAATCTTTGCTGCTTTGGTGAGAATTTGCTTATTTTTTTATAGTGCTCCTAGTTTTTTGTGGACTTTTTTTATGGTCAAGGATATGTGAATGTCAAATTTTAGTTTACTGTCTAGTTCCACTCCTAGTAATTTGGTGTGTTCAGTTGGGTATATAGTGGTGTTGTCTTTTGCTGTGATGTTAAAGTGAGAGTTGTTTTGAGTATGTTTGGTGGGTTGGAAGATGAGTAGTTTAGCTTTGTTTGGGTTGAGTATTAATTGGGCATCGGATAACCAAGTTTCAACAGAGGAAAAGGCTTCCTGTGTGACTTTTTGCAGTTTGGGTAGGGACTGGGCTGAGCAGATGATGGTTGAGTCATCTGCGTATTGTATGTGTGTGCCATGTTTGTTGGCAGAGGCTAGATTATTGGTGAAAACATAGAAGAGTAGGGGTCCAAGGATGGATCCTTGGGGAACCCCTATGGAGACAGGTAGTTGGGGAGATATGTCATTCTGCCATACACGGATTGTTGGATAAATGCCTTAGAGGAGGTCACAGCTCTGGTAAAATGGGGCTTCACAGGTGAAGATAGGCTCTTTCCATGGAGTGTGTAACAAAGGGAAACAGGCTTAGAAATCCAAGAAGAAAAAGACTGCTTGGAAATGGGTAAACCCAGAGCCCTGAGGTGAAAGTTCACAAACAGCTGATCAGATTTCCTGATAGATTTAGTCTTGCCCAGATAAAATCTAAGTAGTCTATGTACATCTAAGGATATAGGTTCATAGGTTGGTACTAGCCTATAGCCTATGTAGGGGCCTATACAAGCCTAGCCATAACAATTTTCTGGCTATTTCTTCCCATGACATTTACTTACCTGGACCCGTGTCTAGAAGGGTGACTGATGTGATATAGGTTCATGTGCATTACCTTTACACTGTGGTTTTGGGGAGAAAGTAAGAAGGTGGGTAACTGAATGGACTGGTAAAGGGATAGCTCTTTAACCACTTTTGGCATAAAGGAAGGATTTGTTCTCAAGGATACCCTGTCCTTATGAAAGACCAAGAAAGGGGGTACTGCCATAAGGGTCTGTAGCTCCAACACCCTTCTGGCTGAAGTCAGCACTAGTAAAACAGTTTTCCAAGATCAATGTTTGAGGGAGGCCGAAGAGGCGGGCTCACAAGGGGCCAGGGTCAATTCTTCTAGAACAAATTTAAGGTGCTATGGAGGAGGAATAGGTTTCCTGGGGGACCTAATGTGAAGGACACCCTTAAGGATTTGTTTCACCTCAAATATGGAAGCTAGATGGGGAGATAGAGGCAGACAAGCAAAATAGCTGATATATGTACTGTGACAGAAGAATAAGCCAAGCCAGCAGAGAGCAATTCACACAAATAAGACAGAACCAATGGGATTCCCATTGTCATTAGGTCTTGGTTCTTAGAGAGACACCAGACTGAAAATCTTTTCCACTTGGAAAAGTAAGATTATCTAGTACTGGGTTTTCTAGCCTCCTGCAAAACCCTGAGCATGTCTTTTGAAAATAGGTGTCTAAAGGGGATTAGAATCCTATCATCCACTGCGTCAGCTGTAGCATTCACAGGTGTGGATGTATCAGACCATCCTTTGTTCTAATGAGAAGGTCCACTCTGTGGGGGTAACTTGTGGTGTTGGCCCTTGGCTAAATGCAGAAGGAGGGAGAACTAGTGCTGTCTTGGCCAAAAGGGAGTCACCAGCAAGATTTTTAATCTTGAACAGGACCTTTGATATTAGAGGAAGGGGAAGAAATGCATACAGAAACATCCCCTTCCAAGAAAAGGAGAGGGCGTCTACCTTCCAAACCAGTGGACTTGGGACTCTAATTTTGGAAGCTGTCTGTTCATGGGGGAGGCAAATACATCTATTTGAGGAATACCCCACTGGTGGACTATGTCCAGGAACACATCCCTGTGAAGCATCCATTCATGGGCCTGTGTCAGGGACCTGCTCAGGGAGTCTGCCACGAGATTCCAGTTGGAGGGAATGTACACTGCCCGAATGGTCATGTGGTATTGGGCAAGAAATTCCCATACCAGAAGTGCCAACCTGCAGAGAAGACAGGATTTGGTCCCCCCCTGCTTGTTCACATACCAGAGGACTGTCATGTTGTCTGTGAACAGTTGGAGAGGGCCTGGGCAAAGAAGAAGGTGAAATGCTTGTAGAGGTAGTAACAATGCTCACATTTTCCTGATGTTGATGTGTTCTGTTTTTTGGGACGGAGACCAAACTCCCTGAAATGTGAATTTGCCCAAGTTGAAGGGGTGGTGGAGTGCCTAACCATGAAGTATCCTTTTTTGATTATGGAAAGAACCCAGGTGTTTTGGGTGATGCCTTCCCAGACCCTGTGAGCGTCTGAAAGCCGAAGTGAAAGAGGGGAGAGGGAGACATCTGCAGGGTAGTCACAGACTCCCTGCTCTGTCAGGAAAAGACTTCCTTTGTTGTGAGGGTGCCTGTGAACCCTTAGGCTTCTGCTGTCTCTTGTCCCCCTCTGGAAGACTTACTGGAGGAGTGCTGCGTGTGGCTATGGATGAAAACAGGTTCAGATGAGAAATTCCTTGAAACTTGGGCACAGGAGAAACCACAGTGGGTTTCAACTCCTTGAGCTTCTAGTTTCTTTCCTGTAAATATTTAAATGGAGAAGCTGCTGCCTGACAAAATAAGGCTGAATTATCTAATGGTGCGTCCATTAGTTTAGATTTGAAGTCATCCTGGAGGGGCTACAACCTAACCCAGGAAAATCTTCTGAGATTAGCAGCTGCCCTGGCACAAGCTGCAGCATTACAGCTGCATTTAATGGAATGTCTTGCTACTTGGGAGGAAACTCTCAGGACAAACAGAGCCAAGGCTTTTCCTTCTAAATCTAGAAGATCTGTAATGGTACTAGATGCCTGACACAAAACCTCTAAGGAGTACTTAGTCATACGTGTCTGACAATGCATGGCCCTGAAAGCCAAGGTGGCTGAAGTGCAGGCCTTTTTCCCCAGTCTCTAAGGATTTTACTCTCTTTGTCTGATGGGAGAAGGGTGGTACAAGGAAGCATCCCAGATGGTTTATCTGTAGCTACAGAAATGGCTGCTGGGTCTGCAGCAGGACACCTAAGGAAGAATTTACAATCCTCGCGGACCTTGTAGAAGCTGCCTGGCTTCTTGGAGATCAGGACCTGAGAGTCTGGGGTCTGGGAAGCATTGTGAAAGGCATCCAGAAATGCAGGATGTACTGGTGGAACTGCAGAGGGGCTAGGAGCATCAACTTGTAGAAGCTGACAGTTTTTTTTTTGGACATCAGAAATTTGGGAGGTGTCCCACTTCAAGTGTTCTCCCACTTTCAGAAGAGCTTCACCAAAAGATATCTCCTCAACACGGAAATCAGCACCTACTGACTGAAACATATTCCTGTGGAGAGGGAATTTGTAATGAATAATCCAAAGATTCCTGTTCATCACAGGAAAAGTTATCAGATGAGTCACTGTCCTTAATTCTTTTCTGAGAAGGTTGGGGAGTAGTTGTAGGAGCAGGCTGAGAAGAAGGCAGCTTGAGTGTCATAAGGGCCTGAAACAAGCTTTGAGAAAAGGCCTGACAATCTGTAGGGACTTCTCTGGCAGGGGACAAATGCTTAGTTTTTTTGTTTTTTCTTTGCAGGAGAAACAATCCTAGGCTATGCAACACTGAAGGACCTGACGAAAGCCTGCATTCTGACTCAATCTCTTCTCTTACTTGAGTTTGCGGCACCCCCTAGGACCTGCCATACTTTCCAGCCTTGGGTCCCCCGCGACATCCTGACCAGACATCTGTTCTACCTCTAAAAATGTGCTCATGACTGAAGTCAAGGTGGCCTCAGAACTGGGATTGGCCTGTGAATCCATGCCTGAAGTTGGACATGCCTCCGGTTTGACAAGCACCTCAGGAGAAATGTCTGATGGTGGAGGTGCAGCAGGCTGAGGCTTCTTGGTCTTGTGCTTCACCGTCTCATGGAGCCAATTTGCAGCACCTTCCATATGTTTAGCCAACAACTTAAGCCATTGGTTCACTAAACAAACAGCAAGAGAAAAGAGCCTGCTTCTAAGGGTCTTGGATAAGAAGGACTGGCAAATTCTACAGGACTTGTGGTCATAAACAAAAAGAGACTGTGAATAGCTATCCTTATGTGGAAGTTGTCTTCCACCTTGGATGACATAACCAAAACAGTAGCAAGAGAAAATATTCCCAGACCAAATGCTGAAGTTGCAATCAATGACATGAACAGACCAATGGTTGGAATGGCATTCTGACCGTAAAGTTCTGAGGATGGCATATGTAGCTTTTATTGACTGCAGATTACAAGACACATCTCACATAGCCTACAGTAGTATAAGACTTCTGTATGCTGGCTGATGGAGTCATCTTCAGGTGGAAGATCCCAGAATACTGCAACAAGTGAACAGAAGGACATTTCTCAGTTTCACAGCTGTTTATCTGGAGTCCTGCTGATGAACCACCATGGATTTCAACAGTCGAAATATTTATCGGTCAGGTGGAGTCTCTGTCATCTTCCACTGGCAGGAAGGAAGAGAAGACAGGAAAGGTCATAAAGGCCTGAAACAAGCTTTGAGAAAAGGCCTGACAATCTGTAGGGACTTCACTAGTAAACCAAGAACCAATACTGCAAAAACTGAAACGTAGGAAAAAGGCACCACAACCGACGTGGAACAGCTGTAATATAATGGAAATGCTGCCACCATCCAAATAACTCCAAGGCCCATAAACGCTCCAAATAAATTTATTGAATAAAACCACATACAAATAAAAACGTCGACCTAGGTTTCGTCCGTTATACGAACTTCATCAGAACACCACGTACTACATCTGAATCTCTTAAATATTGTGCACAATTATACTTAATGAGCCTATTAACCAATAAAATGTGTGTCAAAAAATGCGGTAGGTGTTCAACGTGTAAGCATTTGATCAATATTGATACAGCTGTGACTGTTAACAATTATAATATCAGAATTAGTCAGCATATAAATTGTTACACAACAAATGTTGTTTACATTGCTGTTTGTCAACAGTGTGAAGGGTTTTATGTTGGCAAAACTAGTAGACATCTTAGGGATAGGGTTAAAGAACACCTACTGGACATAAAAAACAATAAATTAACTAATGCTCTTGCCAGACACATAAATCAATATGAAAATCATTTTTTTAGATTTTTTGGTGTGATACACCAGAATTTGGATTTACAAGGCAAGACAACTAAATATAACTTGGATTTGTCAGAATTGAGGATGCAGATATTACTTAACGCTAACCAACATCCTGGACTTAACGCATGTATTAGTATTAAGCCTATTTTATGGTTGAACAATATTAAGGGTCATTAACATAGTTTTGGAATTTTACCATATGGCTGGACTATTTTGTACAGCACTTATGTGGTCCATTATATGTGTTTTATTTATAAGGTTTAGTTGTTTAGATGTTAGCTATTGGTATATACCAACATATATTTGGGACTCTGTTATTAATTCAATATGTTTTTTATTGATAGATTTTTATATACAATATATTTACTTGTAATAGGGTGAACACATTAGTGAATTACAAATTGTATGTTGATTTCATACACATATCATTGTGTACATACATTTACATTTACATTTATATGTATATATTTATTTGTATATATTATAATTAATTATTTATTTATATTTAATTTTACATACATGTACATAATTATGTCTCTATTTATTGTTTTCTATCCCCATTTGTACGTTTAATATAGTTTAAAGCATAATATATATATTTTAATATTTTAAACAACATAGCAGTTTTTTAATATAAAGAATTTTTACATAATACTTTGTATATATTTTTGTATTGCACGGAATTAGCACAGTCAACTTTTGTATATCAATATACTTTACATTTTTCCCAGTTATATATACATGTATTTATTGCAATTACCTTGCATTACAAATTTGTTTAAGTAACGCTGGGATACACACATCAACATTAAATGGTTTTTAATAATTATAAATTAACTAAATTAATTATAACTTACAATAAATACTTAAGTAAAAAATAATAAATACAAAATAAACATTATAAATTACATATCAAGATAATTTGTAGTATACATACATATTGTAATGTGAGATATATATATATATTACTGTTCAAAATGAATTATGGTTTTTGTAAATTAATTATATATATATAAATTTGTTTATAATTATTTTCATTTTGTGGAACATTTAGTCTTTACATACACTATGTAATTTTATTAATAGGAGGGGTCCACTATATTAGGTAGTTCATACACAGGTTCAACACCATTTGCATTGCTGCCTTTAATTTGATTTTCTGAGAAGGTTGGGGAGTAGTTGTAGGAGCAGGCTGAGAAGAAGGCAGCTTGAGTGTCATAAGGGCCTGAAACAAGCTTTGAGAAAAGGCCTGACAATCTGTAGGGACTTCTCTGGCAGGGGACAAATGCTTAGTTTTTTTGTTTTTTCTTTGCAGGAGAAACAATCCTAGGCTATGCAACACTGAAGGACCTGACGAAAGCCTGCATTCTGACTCAATCTCTTCTCTTACATGAGTTTGTGGCACTCCCTAGGACCTGCCATACTTTCCAGCCTTGGGTCCCCCACGACATCCTGACTAGACATCTGTTCTACCTCTAAAAATGTGCTCATGACTGAAGTCAAGGTGGCCTCAGAACTGGGCTTGGCCTGTGAATCCATGCCTGAAGTTGGACATGCCTCCGGTTTGACAAGCACCTCAGGAGAAATGTCTGACGGTGGAGGTGCAGCGAAAGCTGCAGGCTGAGGCTTCTTGGTCTTGTGCTTCACCGTCTCCGCATCGGACCCCGAGGCACCTTCCATATGTTTAGCCAACAACTTAAGCCATTGGTTCACTAAACAAACAGCAAGAGAAAAGAGCCTGCTTCTAAGGGTCTTGGATAAGAAGGACTGGCAAATTCTACAGGACTTGTGGTCATGGCTAGGCCCTAAACAAAAAAGAGACTGTGAATAGCTGTCCTTATGTGGAAGTTGTCTTCCACACTGGCACTTGCCCTTCTTGGATGACATAACCAAAACAGTAGCAAAGAGAAAATATTCCCAGCGGGGCACTAATCTACCAAATGCTGAAGTTGCAATCAATGACATGAACAGACCAATGGTTGGAATGGCATTCTGACCGGTAGCAGAAAAGTTCTGAGGATGGTACGTGCGTATGTAGCTTTTATGGCCTACGTCTGACTGCAGATTACAAGACACATCTCACATAGCCTACAGTAGTATAAGACTTCTGTATGCTGGCTGACTGGTCATCTTCAGGTGGAAGATCCCTCGGGTTAAGAATACTGCAACAAGTGAACAGAAGGACATTTCTCAGTTTCACAGCTGTTTATCTGGAGTCCTGCTGATGAACCACCATGGATTTCAACAGTCGAAATATTTATCGGTCAGGTGGAGTCTCTGTAAAGCCAAAGAGTGACAGCTGCTCAGCACACACATCTTCCACTGGCAGGGAATGAAGAGAAGACAGGAAAGGTCATGGCAAACATGTTAAAGTCATCATAAGAAGACTGCAATGAGGCTGTTAAAGCCATCGTTGGATAGAATGGAGACTAGGTTGAATGGCACTAAGTCATCATAAGAAAACTACAATGAAGCTGTTAAAGCCATCGTGGGATAGAATGGAGACTAGGTTGAATGGCACTAAGTCATCATAAGAAGACTACAATGAGGCTGTTAAAGCCATCGTGGGATAGAATGGAGACTAGGTACTAAGTCATCATAAGAAGACTACAATGAGGCTGTTAAAGCCATCGTGGGATAGAATGGAGACTAGGTTGAATGGCACTAAGTCATCATAAGAAGACTACAATGAGGCTGTTAAAGCCATCGTGGGATAGAATGGAGACTAGGTTGAATGGCACTAAGTCATCATAAGAAGACTAAAAAGTCATCGTGGGATAGAATGGAGACTAGGCTGAATGGCACTAAGTCATCATAAGATGACTACAATGAGAAGAAGTGTGCCATTCAACCTAGTTCCATTATATCGAAGACTACAATGAGGCTGTTGATAGAATGGAGACTAGGCTGAATGGCACTGTCATCATAAGAAGATTACAATGAGGCTGTTAAAGCCATCGTGTGATATAATGGAGACTAGGTTGAATGGCACTAAGTCATCATAAGAAGACTACAATGAGGCTGTTAAAGCCATCATGGGATAGAATGGAGACTAGTTTGAATTGCACTAAGTCATCAAAAGAAGACTACAATGAGGCTGTTAAAGCCATCGTGTGACAGAATGGAGACTAGGCTGAATGACACTAAGTCATCAGAAGAAGACTACAATGAGGCTGTTAAAGCCATCGTGTGACAGAATGGAGTGTAGGTTGAATGGCACTAAGTCATCATAAGAAGACTACAATGAGGCTGTTCACTAAGTCATCATAAAAAGACTACAATGAGGCTGTTAAAGTCATCGTGAGATAGAATGGAGACTAGGCTGAATGGTACTTAAGGGAGGAAGGTGGCATCATTTTGCCTATTTCATTTTGAGAGTTTTAAAGAGAGGAAGACAACACATTTAATGTCTTATTTATCATTTTTTTTGTTTCTTGCCTTCTAATGCCTGTTGCAGGGCCTTTCTATCAACAGGCCTTGAGTGGCTGAATTCAGCTCTATACAAAAGAACCATTTTCCAGATCGTGAACAGGGAAAGATAAGTTATGGACTTCAATATATTTACTCTGCCTGGTTAACTTCTCTCTCAGCTACAGGACACAACAAATGGACTGGTAGGCATTTCCCAATGAATGAAAATAGGGGTAGAAAATGAAAGTCTAAGTATTTCTGATGCAAACGGGCAAATAAATCAGTCTTATGGCACTGAAGAATGAGTCCTACTCCCGGGAAACATACTTGGCAGGAAAGAAAGAACAATTAAGAAACATGCTCCTTGAGTTTTCCAGCTGGTGTCAAGTCACTGATGGAGAAGCTCCTATGGGAAAATTGACGAGTGTCTGGGGGTGAAGGGATCCCCTTCTCGTGCATGGAGGAGTTAAAGTTGAGATGAACTGCTGACTGAGATAACCTCATGAAGATAAAAGGACAACAAAGAAAGTTGTACTACTGTTTACAGCAAACAATCTGTTGTGCATTCATGACATTTTCTGCTTATTATTACTGAAAAACTAGTGCACTAAAAGTATCACAATTAATAATTTCACACTGAAGATTTAATGGCTGATAGCTGTACACTTCTGCAATATAATGCTATGAAGATGGATGGAAATATTCTAATGTAACACAAGGAAGGCAACAATTTAATACAGCTGCTGGTTAGTGTAAAATGGAGTAACAAAATCACAAGGGTCTTCTGTTAAACTAAAGACAGACAACTGTACAGTAACTACCTCCTCCATACCGGACAACTGTACAGTAACTACCTCCTCCATACCGGACAACTGTACAGTAACTACCTCCTCCATACCTGACAACTGTACAGTAACCACCTCCTCCATACCTGACAACTGTACAGTAACTGCCCCTGCATACCTTCTGCCAATATGGCCCGACTCTAAAACAGTCTCAGCATAAAGCAGTAGATGTTCAGGCAGAATGACCTGTTACACTAGTATTCAGAACACAAAGGATTCAGTTGTAGGCTAACATCCACCTGACAGGCCTGATATGCCAAGCTCTGCTTACATCAGGATGCAGGCCAGTGACCTAAGCATGTAAGTACCCAGCAGAGTCCCGGATAAAAGGGGCACTGGCCAGTATGATGTACAGCTCCTTTTTTGTCAGAAAACATCAGAGGGCATTATTTCATGTACAGCAGCTCTGACATGGCTACAAACTGGCGACTATCAACATTAAGACACACACACAAATGTGCAGTAGCAAACCACATCTAGGTGTGGTGTCTGCATGGCAAATGTGATATGTATTCACATCCACTTAAAGAGTGACAAAGTGTAATTCTGAAAGCAGGACAGAACACTGTCATCGTTTTTCTCTACCATCTATTTGTGGAGCAACTGAGCAGTTCATTCAATACAGTTTATATGTACTTACTAGCCTTGCAGTCCAGGGAACCGTCAAGGAGCCTAGCCCAAATTCCCAATTTCCCCCAATCAGAGTCTAGGTTAAGTGAGTTGTTCAAGGTCACATAAAAGGCAAATGAGGGAATCAAACCTTGTTCAACAGTAACTACAGCCCATAGCCTTAACCCTCCACACCACCTGCCAGTTAGTTTATAACTATTATTTTTCACAATTTTTTGAGAATGCTTCAGAAAAATTCTTATCTGGTATCTAATAAAGCCATGCCTGCTTATGTACAGTACAGAGTTTTGTAAAAATAATGCACCAGTTTTCAGCGAAAGTATCTCAAGCACCAGCCAGGACTGTGCTAGGACTTCTATGTGAGAATGAGCAGAGCTACCTTTATTATAAGCCAAATAGGAATTGTTCTGAAACATTCTCAAAAAATCCAGAAAAATAAAAGTCAACTACAAACTGCCTTGAATGAGAAGTTCAGATGCTCTGAAAGTAAGTGGTAGGCAACAACGACAGTAACTTTATACAATAAAAATAATTTCAGCATTTCTAAATTATAGCTTTCAGAACGCTAGCACTGCACATTATGGAGAAAAAGAATTACAACTAAAAATAAACAATTCAAACTGCATGTTTAAAGTGTAACACAATGCAAAAACAGCTAAATAATGCATTGTACGTGCTTATTGATGCTAAATGTGTACCTGATGTTAATCAGCCAAAATTAAGTTATTCAATTAAATAGCACTAAAATTCTAAAAAAGCACAAATGTAAGGAAGCCATTTTCCCACTTAATACATACCAGATAATATTAACAACCCTGAGATGGAGAAAACACTGATACTAGCATTGTTGATTCAGCATTATCTTTATAATATAAGCCTTGATGGAGGAGTGAGTCTTGTTAAAGAACCTTATTGACAAATAAGAAATGAAACCTATTTAGTGCATCTGTGTGTTGTGGGGGTTGTGCCACTATTAATGCAAATTAGCCTTTCCAGCTTTAGAAATTCACAGCACTTTTCAGTAGAAGAAAGCATTCTATTCATCAAGTCTTTTCGGTTTCAATAAATGCATCTTAAGACAAGTAACATACCTACACACTGTGTGATGGACAGCCGATTAGTGTTTACAGAAGTTAGAAAAAAATGCTAACCCCCAATGCCTTAAAAATTAAACTTGCCTGTTACATTATCTACAGTACAATATTCCAACTTAAAAGGCACCCGCAAGAAAAACTACAGGCTGAATCATTCAGTTATTTCACCTTTTAAGCTTTCTGCATGATGCAGCATTAAATAAATACAGATTACGTCGGTTGTTCAAATTAAACCAGAGAGAAAATTGCTGCTTCCTGAGGATCGAAGTTGCTGTCTGAGCCTTTTTAGAACTAAGAAATAAGAACCATGAACTGCAGCCAATCTCAGTGAAGACATCAAAGTAATCAAGCACTTACATGTTTAGAAATCAATACTTTATTGAAAAAAAAAACTAAATAGATGAGCACGTTTGCGCTTAACAGAGCTTCATCAGATCTAACTTCAGTTTATATGACATGCATTATTTATACATGCATTATCCTAGCTGACAGGTTCAGCGCAAACTCTCCCCCTTCCTCCCCACCAAAAGGGCAAATATCTATCCCAGCAGAATGCTGCCCCCCCTGACATCTCAGATGCTCAGGTAAGAGCTGCCCTCTCCAAAGCAAAAAACACATCATCAATGGGACCAGACGGTGTCCCGGGCTGCGTCCTACATGAACTCCAAGAAGAGCTAAACCCAAACATAAAACTACTGTTCAATCTCAGCCTTACTACAGGATATGTACCCAAAGAGTGGCATACAGCAACAGTGGTCCCTCTCCACAAAGGTGGTGCCTCAACGGATCCTGGAAACTATCGCCCCATAAGCCTGACTAGCTTGGTCTGCAAAGCTATGGAAAGGATCATCATGGACCTCATAAATAAAGATATTGGGGACCTACAGACACTGGATCCTACCCAGTTCGGCTTTGTTAAGGGCAGATCCTGCCTCTTAAACCTGGTTGATTTCTTTGAAACAGTCACCAAGGCCATTGACGAGGGAAGGTGGTCCACACAGCCTACCTGGACCTCGCAAAAGCCTTCAATACAATACCCCACTCGGGCATTATAGATAAGCTCACCAGCTTAAATATAAACCCCTATATCACTAGATGGGTTGCAAACTGGCTCAAGGACAGAACCCACATGGTTAGAATTGCTGGAGCCATGTCAGACTCCAAACCAGTTACAAGTGGCGTCCCACAAGGCTCAGTCCTGGGACCTCTCTTGTTCGGTATATATTTCTCGGAGTTACAGACAAACACGGAGGGACTGTGGCTGACCAAGTTCACAGATGACTGCAAACTGGGCGCCATAATCGACTCTCCAGCTGACACAAGCATCCTCCAAAAGGGCCTCATAGAAACAGACAATTGCTGCCAGAGCCATGGCCTCAAGCTAAATGCCAAAAAGTGTATAGTCATCCCCTTTGGCAAAAACAAAGTGCCCACAAATTACCACATAGGTGGTAATCCATTAAGTACAGAAGAAGTAATTAGGGACCTGGGGACCCATGTTGATAGCAATCTTTCATTTGACAACCACATGGCCAAAGTGGTTAGAAAAACATTTTATATAGCCCACCTAATCATGAAGGGATTCACATCTAGATCAGGGGAGGTCATCGTGCCTCTTTACTCATCCCTCATCAGGCCCATAATTGAGTACAATGTCCCTTTTGGGATGTACCTTACCAGACACCTGCAGCAACTGGAAAGACCCCAAAAGTACCTCACCAAGAGGATCAAAGGGCTCAGACAGATGCCATATGATGCCCGGTTAAAGAAACTCCAGCTCTACTCAGTGGCATACCGCCTGTTCAGAGGCGATCTGTGCCTGACGTATAAAGCCATGTCCAACCCGGAATTAATGGACATGCTGCACCTCAGAAAATCCAAATCCCATCGAGCCACGCACTCCAGAGACTTGAACCTCAGCACTGAAATAAATAGGACATGCTGGAGGGACAGATTCATAACCCAGAGGCTCCCTTCACTCTGGAATAAAATCCCAGTCCAGGTTAGGCAGAGTCCCTCATTGACTCTCTTCAAGAGGAATCTTGATGAGTGGATGGGAGATCGTAGGTTTACCCTGGGTATCACTTCTGTGTCACTGTTAGACAGAGGCACAGTATACTAACCTCGAAAAAGGGCATAGCAAAATTAATTTAAAATGGGTGGCGAAAGCCAAACACACTCTGGCTAGGCTTATAAATGCCCTAGGGCAGATAGCCTAGTATGAACCTATGAACCTATTAACACAGTTAACTGTCAATTCACTTGAACTGGGATCATAAATGCATGCTATAGGCAAACGTCCAAGTATGGCACTCTAAGAGGTGAGAAGCTTAGTTGATCGTCTCCCCACTGAACGGACAGAAATCTGTTAACTAAGTCTCATAATTTCATAAAAACTCCCTTAAAAGTTTAGAGGAAGATAGGAGGCATATGAAAGGAAGCCAGAAATGACTAAGTAAACGACTAGCAAGAAGAGCCTTAGCAATGGTTAGAGAAGAGATGAAACGAAACAAGATGGCCAACTCCATGAGGCGTGAGAATATGAATATGTCAAAGTTAGATATAGAACTTCATGTGAAAAGAGACAAGCTGTTAGAAAGAACAGCCAACATGAGTGATACTCAAAGAATATATCTGCAAAAGAAGCAAAATGTTGGAGGGAGTAAAGTCTGAACTTTCGACTCATTTAGATGAGATTGAAAAAATGAAGAAGAGGAAAAGGGAGCAGACCAGCAACACAGCAGAGCTAGAGCTGCCACAAGAAGAGACAAGAGAAGTTTATCAAATTAGAAGTGAGAGAGAGAAGGGAGAATGTCTGTTTTCCTGGGATACTGGAGGGGGCAGAATAAGTACTGTAAAATGTTTATAGTGGCTCAGTTAAGTGAGTAGAACGGATTGTTGCCTGAGGACATGAATCTTGATCGAGCACACAGGATTTATCTGATAGGGAAAGGTACATTAAAGTTCCAAAGACCAACTGCAGTCAAAATGTAAACCTTCAATCTCAAAGAAGAGTTCCTTTCTGAAATGTGGAAAAAAAGAGAAGCAGCTTTGATTTAAAGATACGAGAATTTTCATGGACAATGATTACTCTAGTGTGACCAGAAAAAACAAATTCACTTACTTATTTAAAAATCAACTCCAGTTATGTTTTAAGATGCAACACCCAGTGGTGTTACGGACAATGTTTCCTGGAGGATCCAAGTCATTTAATGATCTGAAGGGGGCAATGGAGAAGATATAAAGAAATAATTTATGAAGGGGAGCAGCCAGGTTTAGGGTTTTGAGCTGACCGTGCAGGATCTGATTGTTTTGCTGAGTCAGAAGGTGTGGAATTTGATGCAAAATCCATGGTGGGCCTTGGGTTAAGTTCTTTAAGATTGGGTACCAGTGCTGGCGTGGCCAGTCTGGAGCAATCAGGATCATCTGTGGTTTTTCTTGTCTGGCTTTTAGGATCACCTTTGAAAGGAGAGGCAGTGGTGGGAAGGCATAAACTTTTAGGCTTTTCCAGCTGAACGAGAGAGCATCCACTTTCCATGCTTGTGTGTGATAAGTCCTTGTGCAGAATTTTTGTAGTTGGCAATTCAGTGGGGAGGCAAAAAGATCTATGTCTGGGCATCCCCATTTTTGCGTTACCATGCTGAAGATTTATGGATTCAATTTCCATTCGTGAGGGTCCATGATATTTCTGCTTAGATCGTCTGCCAGAGTATTTTTTCTTTCCTGGCAGGAATTGTGCTTGCAGATTAACTTGATACGTTAGAGCTGTGTTCCATAAGGTCATGGCTTGCCTGCATACGGGATAAGAATGAGTGCCCCCTTGCTTGTTTATGTACCACATTACTGTGGTGTTGTCTGTCTTTAATAATAATTGTCCTGGATGCAGAAGGTCCTTGAAAGCTGTTAGGGCATTTTGAACAGCCAACATCTCTTTTTGATTGATGTGAAGATGCATCTGGTCTGTGGTCCACTTGCCCTGAATGCATTTTCCTGCCATGTGTGCTCCCCAGGTGTAATCCAAAGCATCTGTTGTTAGAGTCTGCCTAGCTGTGGGTAGGGTGAAAGGCTGATCCTTGTTTAGGTGACATGCCTGTGCCCACCATTTAAACTCCTGTTGTAGGCAGGGAAGCAAGAAAGCTTGGCTTGTTACTTTGGACCTCAAAGAGGCATACCTGCATGTCCCTATCAGACAAAATTGCAGAAGATACCTCAGATTCATAGCTGGTTCAATTCAATCAAGGATCAGCCTTTCACCCTACCCACAGCCAGGCAGACTCTAACAACAGATGCTTCGGATTACGCCTGGGGAGCACACATGGCAGGAAAATGCATTCAGGGCAAGTGGACCACAGACCAGATGCATCTTCACATCTGTGAATGATTCCCTGCAAATGAAAAAAAAAAAAAAAATCACTTTACTACTAGATGTATTACATGTACATTTTGCTTTTATTCTATTTGAATGTCTACTTATAACTGTACTTGTACTAATCAATGTCAAATGTACTGCAATTATATACTTTAATAATATGTAAACAGATATTATCTTTATCTCTTTTTCTCTTTTACTATACATGTATCTGCTTTTTAAGCATGTATTACTTTTATGTGAATTTATTTTATCTGTTTTTTAAGCATGTATTACTTTGATGTGAATTTCTTTTAACTGTTTTGGAGCTTATCTCCCTGGGCCTCTACTGAAAATGGACATATATCCAGTTAGACTAGCCCGGCCAACAAATGTAAAATAAAATAAATGTAAAATAAATAAATTACCGCTTCTAAACTGTGGGAGTGTTGAGTCCAAACACTTTTTAGGTACCATTGTAATTTCCTCATATGCAGTTTGGCAAATGGTATTAGTAGTATGCACGATGCCATGAATCCCAAGGCCTGCAGAATTTTTCTTGCAGGGAGATGGGACTTTTTTGCCAGTAACTGAAAATATTTAGTTAGTTGTCCTTGTTTGTCTGGCTATCTGAGCCGTTGTATTTAAGCTGGCACCCAGGAATATTATCTCTTATGAGGGCACTAGTTTTGACTTATTTTCGTTTACTGTGTACCCTAGGCAACTTAATAACTTTTTTACAAATGCCAGATGCTTTAGAAGAATGTCCTTGCTCTCTGCTTGAATCAGGCAGTCGTCCAGGTATGGATAAATTTGAATTCCTTTTTGTCTGCAAAATGCAATTACTGGTGCCAGGCACTTTGTGAAGACCCTGTGCGCAGTAGATAAGCCAAAGGGCAGTGCAGAGAATTGGTAGTGCATTGAACCAGCTATGAATCTGAGGTATCTTCTGCAATTTTGTCTGATAGGGACATGCAGGTATGCCTCTTTGAGGTCCAAAGTAACAAGCCAAGCTTTCTTGCCCAACATGGGAAGGAGCTGCTGTAGTGTCAACATTTTGAATTTCGGAACATCCAGGTAGGTATTTAGAGTGGAAAGGTCTAGAATGGGTCTCCAGGCTTTGTCCTTTCTGGGGACCAGGAAGAGTCTTGAGTAAAAACCTTGTCTTTGTTCCTGCTGTGGTACTTTTTGAATAGCTCTCATGTCCATGAGGGCTGTAATTTGTTTTTGTGCCTCTGCCCATTGATTTTATGGCAGGTCTGGCATTCCTTTTAGCCTTGGTAAAGTGTGAAAGTGGAACCTGTAACCTTGAGACACAATATTCAGCACCTGTTTGTCCTGGGTGATTGTTTGCCAGTTTTGTGGAAAACATGCTAGTTTCCCCCCTAAGGGAGCTGCCAACAGGGTAGAGTTTGGCATTGGAAGAGGAAAGTCATTGAGATTGTTTCCTGTAAGGTTGTGACTTGTCCTCACCTCCTTTTGGTGTTGAAGCACCCCACTGTCGTGGTTTGTAAGATCCTTAGGGCTGAGATCTGCCTCTTGGGCGTCTGTATCTGCCTCTTTGTGGCCTGTCTGACACTGGAAAGGACCAATTTTTAGTAGGCCAGTTTCTGCTAAATCTTGGTGGCTGTACCTGTAAGAAATCCTTTACTGTTTGCATAGATTTTGCCTTATCCTCCATTTTCTTTAATACCTCCTCTGCTTTAACACCAAATAAAATATCTTGCTGTAAAGGAGCATCTAATAATTTCACCTTAACATGATCTAGTAAGGTTTGTTCCTTTAACCAAGCATGCCTTCGAATCACAGATCCTGTAACTGCTGCTCAACAAGAAGCTTCTAATGAATCAAAACCACATTACTTGTTCAGCTGCATGCAATAAATCCTGCATTTCCTTAAAATCAGGTTGTTCTGCACTTGTACTCATTTTCTGTTTAAACTGAGACAGTAAATATTGTTGATATTTAAGCATGTGAAACTGGCAGTTTAAAGCTCTCACTGCTAATGTTGCTGAGGTGTAAACTTTCTTCCCCCATCTGTCTAATGCTCTGGAATCCCTGTCCGAGGGAACTGGATTTTTAGCTGTGGAGGCCTTCACCCCTTTGGGATCCTGGGAAATCATTTCTGGGTCAGCAGCAGGGTTTCTATAAATAAATTTGTGTGAGTCAGGGACTGTGTAGTACCTGTCTGGTTTGACTGGAGCAGGGGGTAATGAATCTGGATTTAAACTGGATTCAGAGAACACATCGTCCACAATATCCAACACTGGCGGAATAACAAGGGGCCTCTGCTGAGGCAATAAAAGAAAATCTCTGAGCCTTTTCCTGGACTCTGAGTAATCCTGGCCCTCCCAGTGGAAATGCTCCCTCATGGTGTGTAAAGTATCCCCAAAAGAATAATCCTCAGGAGGAGAGGCTGAAGGGATAGATTCTTCAGCATCATAGTCCTCATAGGGGGGTAAGGAATATCCCTGGTCTGAAGAGGAGTCAGAATATATAGAAATCTGGTCAGAGGAATCATAGTCTGTATCCTGCCTAGGCCTTTTATCAGGAGGGGGATGGGTACCCCTGATCAGAGTAATTAAGTCTTCGGCCATTTTGAGCATCTGCTTTTTAGGCATGGAGGCCTGTCCAAGTGAATGCTATACTTGCTTCTTTGCCTTTAATGTTGCTTTAGACTTGGCTGCAATGGTAAGCTGTGAAGGTCTGAAAACACCCTCAGAAGCCGAAGCCTGCTCAGCGGCTCCGGACCCAAATGAAGGGTTAGTCTCCATAGGCCCAACACCTTGAGTATCCAGAGGCCTAGGCAACTCCACATGGGAGTCGGTCTCGGCCTGTGGCTCTGAGGTTGCGGGTGTCAGGGGCTGCGAAAGCGCCTCACTGAGAACCGGCGACTGGCCTAGAAGAGGCTTCGTCATCAGTTTTGGGCCTCGGATGCCTGTCCTTATCCTTATCTTTGCGTTTTTTGTGAAGTCCGGTAGTCGATTGCTCTGACGGCATGGTATAATTAAACCTTCGGCCAAAATAATGGCGTGCAAAATCAAACCGACGTTTAATAGTGCGTTTGTTTAATCTAGCACAAAACCGACAATTAGTGACGTTGTGATATGGGCCTAGGTATGGAATACAGTAAGAATGAAAATCCTTATGAGGTATCTGCTTCCCACAAGAAATACAATTATTAACTTTTACTGCCATCGGTCTGAGGCAAGAAAAAGTTTCCCAAACGGGGTACTTAGCTTTATTGAAGACTTCGGATCTGAAATCGAATATGAAATCTCAGGAGTCGGCTTACCAGCACTTGTGAACTGCTTTTGCTTTGGGCACCGCGCGGCAAGAAAGACTGGAGAAAATGGAGTTGGCTGCATCTTATATACCCCTGGCGCACTGACGTCAGGGAAGAAGTGACAGCAGCCAACGCCGGACCAAGACTTTGAAACTCTGGCCGACTGCGGGACTGCCTGATGGCAGGATAACCCAAGTGTAATGACTGCAGCAGTGAAACACAATGAACATCTACCAGTTACCAGATACCTCACAGCAATGTGCTAACTTTTTGGAACTCTAGCAATTACTCCTGCAATTACCACATTTCTGAATAATTTTTATGTTATTTGTAACTATGCACCTACTTCTTGGAACTCCTGCAGATACCATGTTTCTGTATATATTTTTTTCTGTTTTCAGACACCTTTATTGAATTATCAGTTGTGACATAGGCAAATTTACATTCACATAAAAGTAATCAAACTATATTAGCATAAACATTATACTTCACATATATTGCTATATATCATATAACCTAAGCAATATTACATAAATTATTCAATTCCTGCCTTTCTTTTTAAACATGAATATCTTCATTACACCATTACTTACTACACAGGCAATCATACATTTACATAAATGAAAACAAACCTCACTGACACAATCCTAGTCGCAAGCATTTTACATCACAAGCCATACTGACACACTCCCAGTTGCAAACATTATACATCACTTATAATCTACCCGATCTTTCTCACTCAAACATTACACAACTCATTTAAGTTCTGCTGCCTTTTAGGCCTCATTCCTCCCTTGTATGTATTATTCCCATTCCCACAATTCCCATTTTTTTCCTATATAGTTTACTCTTACACTTTTCTAAAGATCTCAATTCCAGTTGTTTTATCTCTGTTACTATATTCACTACTTCCAGTATAGTTGGTTTAGAGTTTGATTTCCATTTTCTAGTAATTGCTTTTTTTTTCGCAGTCACCATTAGACACAGCAAGGCCTTACCATGTCTAGGCAATTCCGATTCTGTATCATAGCTCAGAAAAATCATCTCCCTCATCAGACCAATCTGACCACCCAGCATCTCCGGCAGTGCATTCCGTATGGAATCCTTAAAGTCCACTAACTCCCAGAAAATATGTTTGCAATTACCTCTTTCTTCCCCTTCACACCGTCAACATCTACTGTCTGTCTGAGGAAAAATTCTCTGGAGTCTACCTGGGGTATAAAAATATTTATGTAAACATTTCCATGCAAAAATCCTAAATATTCTACATTTTGTTGCATATCTGGAAGATATACATATATCCTCCCATTGTTTCTTTGTGAATTGTTTATCCAGTCTCTCTGCCCAATCCTTTCTAACCTCTTCTGATTGATTCTTACAGTTATCATGTAATAGTTTATATGCTCTGCTTATTTCTTTTTTAATGGCAGCTTCTGTTCTAGATCCTATTAAAAACTACAAGTGCTGGTCTTTCATTTAGGACCCCCCTACTTCCTTCTCTTTGCCTATACTCTGATATCAATCCCTGACAGGGAAGGCAAGCTTTTACCTACAGTCCAAATAAATTCTTGGCATCTTCCCACTCTATCATCTTTTCCTCTCTAGTTATTTGCTCCCAATACCTTAGTTCCTTTGCCAGTTTTCTCCAATAAATTCCAGCCCCTTTTGCCTATTGTCTGTACCCCCAATTGCAGTCATCTCTATTGGCAGAATCTCCTTTCTCCATTTCTGTGCTGGTTTAGTTCTTAGAATACCCTCTGCTACTTTATGAATATAATATTCTGCATGATTGTTGTTATTCTCCTTAAAGGCCTGCATCCAAAATCCCAGTCTCTACTTGTTTCTTGAGCTTTCCCCATGTTTCATCATCATCACTTTCCACTTTGAATTATAGTTTTCTGCTTGTGCTATGTATACGAGTCTTAACTTTGTAGCTCTGAAATACCCCTTCAAATTGGGTAATCCCAATCTGTCCTGTTTTACTGGAAGAATCGGCTTATCCCACTTGACTCTTGCCATCTTCCCCTCTCAGATAAAATCCTTCAGCTCTTTATTAATTGCTACCCACAACTTTTCTTCTGGTTGATGAAAATATGTCTGACCCGTGTATAAGACGAAAGGGACTAAAAACATTTTAACTGCTTGTATCTTGCTATCCATATAACAAAGTTTCAATTTTCTCAGTTTTTGTATTATCTTTTTAGTCTTTTCCCACATATCCTTAGCTGCCATACTAGAATCATTTTTAATCCATACTCCTAAATATTTCACTTCCTCATGCCCCATAAATATAGGTATTCCTGAAGCAGTTCATGTGTTGGTACATAATTTAAAGCTATTGCCTTTGTTTTAGCTTAATTAATTTTGTATCCCCAAAAAGATCTGAAACTGTCTCAAAATGTTCCACAACACTGTAATGTTGTCTTCTGGTTTTGACAGGTACAAAATAATATCATCTACAAATAAAGTCAGCTTTTCTTGACCACCAAACCAATTATATCCTTGAATTTCTGAGGCCATTATTTTCTTTGCCAACAGTTCTAAATATAATGTGAATAATAAAGGGGAAAGAGGACACCCCTGCCTGGTTCCTCTACTCAAGCAGAATTTATCAGAGAGGACCCCACCCAATTTAATTTTCACCTCCAATCCCTCATATATTCTCCTAATCAACCTTATATTTTTTCAGGAATGCAAATGCTTCCATTGCCCTGCTCATAAAGTCCCATCTTACTCTGTTTTCTCTGCATTAAGACCCACTAACAACAGTATTTTTTTACATTTTGCTTTCCACTGGATCATCAATGTTCTGTTAATGTTGTCAAATGTTTGCTTCCCCCTCCACAAAACCACAGTGATCCATATCTATCAGTTTAGGCATTACTTTAGCCATTATAGACATGAACACTTTATAATCATGGTTTAGTATTGAAATAGGCCTGTATGAAGCTGGATCTGATGGATCCTTACCCTCTTTAGGTATTACACAGCTACCACTGCATTCTTCCATGACAGTTGTACCTCTCCTCCTCAAGATATTGTTAAACAAAACCTTCCAAATTGTCATCAGTTTTTTTTCTCCTAGCTCCCAAACTTCCACAGGAATACCATCTATTCCTGGGGAATTTCCTGTAGACTGGTTACACATCACAATTTTATCTCATCTCCTCTTATCCTAACTGCTAGTAATTGAGCCTCATCTATTTCTAACCTTGGCATATTTTATTCTTCCACACATATTTCCATTTGTATCTTTTCTTGATTTTCATATTTCTCTGCTTTATAGAGACTCTCTCAGAATTTCTGAAATATTTACAATACCTCTACAGGATCTCTTGTTACCTTCTTTGTTATAGGCTCCCTAAGTTTGGCGACAGCCCTTTGTAGTTTATGTTGCCTGACTCATTGTGCTAAAATTTTTTGTGGTCTAGTGTTGTTATCAAAATGCAATCTTTCTAAACTTGTGCATATTATGGTGGTAATCCCTTATATTATGCCTAGCATTTTGCAGCTGATCCTCTTCTTGTTCTGTGAGAATCCCTCATTCTGCAATACTTTCCCATTTGTCATTCCCTATAAATAATTCTTACTTCTTAACCACAGCTCCCTTTCTTTTATTTCCACCCTATTTTAAACTCCACCTTAATTTTATCCCACTGCCCAGCTATATTTTCAGAATACATTTCTATCCTCTTTTACAGCTCCTGAATAATCTCCACTACCCATTCCTTAGATTCCTCTCTTTTCAACAGATAGGATGGAAATAGCAAATGTCTCATTTTTATTTCATTACCCTGTGTTTTTATTTTAGTTATTATTGGCGCATAATCTGAAATATTTATTAGGTGGGTATCAAGACCTTCAAATGCACATGTTCCTGTGAAATGTGAATTCTGTCTAGCCTAGCCAAGTTTTTATATGTTGGGTAATAATGTGTAAATTCACTCCAGACTCCTATTACTGTTGTTTTATTGAAAGCCCTTAAAAAATACCCCTCTAAAACCTATTAACTTAATACGGATACACAAAACTATGTATACCTTCAAGTACTGAAGGTTTACCCTCCTAATAGGAACAAAAGTCCCAAACTGATGGCCACATTCACAGACTTGAGTTAACCTGAAAGAAAGGTCATCCATGCTAAGATGCATGGTGCAGCCTGTGCTTCTAAGTGCTGATTGGTTTTACCTAATCCTTATAGTGCTCACAGCTGGGAAAGCCCTTGAATGCTTTTAAAGAACGTTATCTAATTTGAGTAAAACCCTGAATGCTTTCAGAGAACATTATTTCTTAGCCAGTTTCTCTCTTATTATTTTTCCTCAGCCAATCACTCTCCACCAGACTGTAACCAGTTTCTCTTTATCAGACTGTCTCCATGGAGACATGGGATCCAGACAGCCAGCTTCTCTTTACCAGATTGTTTCCACGGAAACATGAAGACCAGTTGCAGAATTGTTACTGAGTTTACATGTACTTGCTAGAAAACAAAACTCATAATATTCAATATTCTTTTTCTTACTTGCTCTCTCTTAAACCTGTTTAATAAATCAATCTAAGGTCTTTAATTCAGTCATTTCCCTATGCAAGAATGAGAAAAGGCACATTATTTTTTCTTTTATCACACCTTTTAACCAGGCTTTTTTTATACATTGCAGTGCATACATTTTGTAAAACTGAACAAGAAGAGAAAGAAAATACGAAAAAAAAGAACAGTAGCACCTGTATGCAATCCCCATTACACTTAAAAATAACTGACAAAAAATTTACTTTATAGCATGTAAAGCAAACCACATGCCACAAAATTTGTACTATTTAAGAAAAAAATCTTTACTTACAGTTAATTTTCTCCCTCCTCTTCCCCTCCCCAAAGCACTTTTCCAAACATTAAAGGCATGAAAGTAGGGCATATACTTTAGAGTCCCCCAGTAATCCAACAAATTCTGAAAAAGTCCAATATTTCCAAGATTTTCTTGTTCTGTCATATTTTACAAGTATAATTATTGCATTGTAATCCCATATTAAGTTGCTGGTTTTATTACTCTTCATCTCTGAAATCCTGTCTCTACTTCATTTTCAACATACTCTTGATTCTTCTGGTCAACTCTCATGCTCCCTTCCTTCTCTCCAAAATTTTTCTGTTGAATATTTTGAAAAGGTTTCACAGGTACAGCCCCTCTGTGGTCTTTATTACCAGCAAAACAAGAACCAGAATCTCCTTCCATTTCACAGCGTACTTTTTGTTGGACAAACTTTTGTATTTCCTCCTTAGCATATACTTCACCAAAAATTATTCTGTCTCTCCAAGGAAGAATAACTTTAAGACAGCTGGGTATAGCAGTTTGAATGTCACATCTGCATCTTGACATTCCCTGAACAGTGGAATACATTTGCTCCTCTTCTGTCTGGTGTACAATCAGTAATCATTCTCTACAAACACTCATAGGCTCATACTAGGCTATCTGCCCTAGGGCATTTATAAGCCTAGCCAGTGTGTGTTTGGCTTTCGCCACCCATTTTAAATGAATTTTGCTATGCCCTTTTTTGAGGTTAGTATACTGTGCCTCTAACAGTGACACAGAAGTGATACCCGGGGTAAACCTACTATCTCCCATCCACTCATCAAGATTCCTCTTGAAGAAAGTCAATGAGGGACTCTGCCTAACCTGGACTGGGATTTTATTCCAGAGTGAAGGGAGCCTCTGGGTTATGAATCTGTCCCTCCAGCATGTCCTATTTATTTCAGTGCTGAGGTTCAAGTCTCTCGAGCGTAGCTCGATGGGATTTGGATTTTCTGAGGTGCAGCATGTCCATTAATTCCGGGTTGGACATGGCTTTATACGTCAGGCACAGATCGCCTCTGAGCAGGCGGTATGCCACTGAGTAGAGCTGGAGTTTCTTTAACCGGGCAGCATATGGCATCTGTTTGAGCCCTTTGATCCTCTTGGTGAGGTACTTTTGGGGTCTTTCCAGTTGCTGCAGGTGTCTGGTAAGGTACATCCCAAAAGGGGCATTGTACTCAATTATGGGCCTGATGAGGGATGAGTAAAGAGGCACGATGACCTCTCCTGATCTAGATGTGAATCCCTTCATGATTAGGTGGGC
This sequence comes from Protopterus annectens, assembly GCF_019279795.1. Taxonomy (NCBI): domain Eukaryota; kingdom Metazoa; phylum Chordata; order Ceratodontiformes; family Protopteridae; genus Protopterus; species Protopterus annectens. The sequence goes on along the minus strand of NC_056733.1, from coordinate 883,951,337 downwards.
TATATAAAATGTTTTTCTAACCACTTTGGCCACGTGGTTGTCAAAGGGTCCCCAGGTCCCTAATTACTTCTTCTGTACTTAATGGATTACCACCTATGTGGTAATTTGTGGGCACTTTGTTTTTGCCAAAGGGGATGACTATACACTTTTTGGCATTTAGCTTGAGGCCATGGCTCTGGCACCAGTTGTCTGTTTCTATGAGGCCCTTTTGGAGGATGCTTGTGTTGGCTGGAGAGTCGATTATGGCGCCCAGTTTGCAGTCATCTGCGAACTTGGTCAGCCACAGTCCTTCTGTGTTAGCCTGTACCTTCGAGAAATATATACCGAACAAGAGAGGTCCCAGGACTGAGCCTTGTGGTACGCCACTTGTAACTGGTTTGGAGTCTGACATGGCTCCAGCAATTCTAACCATGTGGGTTCTGTCCTTGAGCCAGTTTGCAACCCATCTATTGACATAGGGGTTTATATTTAAGCTGGTGAGCTCATCTATAATGCCCGAGTGGGGTACTGTATCGAAGGCTTTTGCAAGGTCCAGGTAGGCTATGTGGACCACCCTCCCCTCGTCAATGGCCTTGGTGACTGTTTCAAAGAAATCAACCAGGTTTAAGAGGCAGGATCTGCCCTTAACAAAGCCGAACTGGGTAGGATCCAGTGTCTGTAGGTCCCCAATATCTTTATTTATGAGGTCCATGATGATCCTTTCCATAGCTTTGCAGACCAAGCTAGTCAGGCTTATGGGGCGATAGTTTCCAGGATCCACTGAGGCACCACCTTTGTGGAGAGGGACCACTGTTGCTGTACGCCACTCTTTGGGTACATATCCTGTAGTAAGGCTGAGACTGAACAGTAGTTTTATGTTTGGGTTTAGTTCTTCTTGGAGTTCATGTAGGACGCAGCCCGGGACACCGTCTGGTCCCATTGATACTGTGTTTTTTGCTTTGGAGAGGGCGGCTCTTACCTGAGCATCTGAGATGTCAGGGGGGCAGCACTCTGCTGGGATAGATATTTGCCCTTTTGGTGGGGAAGGGGGGGGGGGAGAAGTTTGCGCTGAACCTGTCAGCTAGGATGTTGGCAATGTCTGTGGGTTTGGTGTATTTTTTGTCATTTTGGACTAATTCTGAGCATATCTGGGAATTCCCACCCAGTTTCCTAACATAATTAAAGAAAGCCTTGTGATTATCCTTAGTGTCCTGTGCAATTTTTTTCTCGAAGCTGGCCTTAGACGATTTTATGAGTGCCCGTAGTTTTTTGCTAATATTGATCAGAGATGCCTTCCCTTTTTGGGATTTTGCTCTATCATGTAGTAGCTTCCTCCTTCTATTGTATAGTTTGTTTATGGCTGGGGTCCACCAGACAGGACGCCTAACTTTGGAGGATTGGGTCTTGGTTTTATTTGGGAATGCATGATCCATGCATTCCTGAAGGTGTTCATAGAATGCGTTTATAAAGGATTCTGTGGTCTGGGCCGTATTTTCCACAGGCCCGGGAGCTTTGAAGGATTCCACCTCAGTTTTGAGGAGTGTGAAATTTGCTTTAGAGAAGTTTTTCTCTGCTATCTCCCACTTACAGTACTTTGTCCTTCTGCCACACTTTTGTCAGAATCGACTCCTTCAACTCGTAGGATTGCATTTTTACTATTAAAGGTCTAGATTGCTTTCTTATAGCTAGGTTTGGAGCATACACACAATGTGCCCTTTCAACTAACAACTCCTGCTGTGGAATACCAGTCCAGTTGCTTATTTGTGCTTTCATAAAATGAATGCAGTCTGTTCCTTCCAGCTTCTCTGGTTGTTGTTGTTGTTGTTGTGTCTTTCGGCTTTTCCCGGTTAGGGGTCGCCACAGCGGAACTCCGGTCCGCTAATGATTGGCAGTAGATTTTTACGTGCCGAGTTGCCGGCCCTGACGCACAACCTTCAACGAAGATACACCCATTCACGCATGTCTCCACACAGAAGACCCTCTAGCTGAGAATCGAACAGGACAACGTCTTACTGTGAGGCGACAACGCTACCGCAGCTCCACCACCACAATCCTTCCAGCTTCTCTGGTACAGCTGAAAATCTCCGGTTTTCCCTATATGCTCTGTCCTCTAATGCTATTATTTTTGAAACATCTCTTCCTGAGCAGTCTCATATTCAGCCAGCTATTTCTTTATTTCGACCTCTGATTTTTGCATTTATCATCTCATCTGCATATCTGTTTAAAGCTTCTTCCATTTTTTTCAGTATTTTGCTGTTTGTGTTGATATATTCCATCAGTGTTTTGTTTATTTTCAACAGTTCTGTATGCAGTTGTCTTGTACCTTCTTGTAGGTTATTGGAAGTCTTGTTTGAAGGTTGCATTAGTTTTTGCTAAACAGCTGCAGAACTTTCCCCAGTCAGTGCTCCTCCTTCGCTTTTTGTAGCCGATTTATTCCAGGTCTGTATTTCTTTATTCCTGGCATCCAGGCAGTGCACTTACCAGCCAGTTACTGAAATTTACCCACAAACACAAGTCTACTGGCCTTCTTTACTAAGTTTCTGTTTTCACATGGGGAGAGCTAGAAATAAGCCATTACTTAATGTGCAGCCATCTTGGAAGTCCTCTTAGAGAGACTGCTGTTAAGCAACTGTTTTTGATAATAACTCCGGAGCACAAAAACGTTTAGCACAACAACTCAGGCAGTAGAAAGGGTTGTTGCCAAGCTTAGGAGCCTATAGCAAGGAAGATAACAGGAGATCTTAAAGAGGTGCTAGATATATTTTGGAAATTTTATGAAAGTCCGTATAAATCAGAGAAATATAGAAATCAGGAAAAGGTACAAATGGAAAGGTTTATTGAAGATTTAAATATGCCAAGGTTAGAGGTACATGGGGCTCCATTACTAACAGTTAAGATAGAAGGAGATGAAATATAAATGATGATGTATAACCAATCCACAGGAAAGTCCCCAGGAATAGAAGGTATTCCTGTGGAAGTTTGAAAGCTAGGAGGGAAAAATCTGATAAAGATCTGGAAGGTTTTGTTTAACAGCATTTTAAGAGGAGGAGAAGCACCAACATCCTGGAAGAAAACGGTGGTGGCTGTAATACCTAAAGAGGGTAAATATCCATTGGATCCAGCTGCGTACAGGTTCATGTCAATATTAAAGCATGACTTTAAAGTGTTTATGTCTATAGTGGCTAAAATAATGGCAAAGATGATGCCAAAATAGATAGATATGGATCAATGTCATTTGTGGACGGAAAGCAAACATTTGACAACATTAACAGAACACTGATGATCTAGATGGAAGCAGAATGTAAGAAAATACCACTTTTGTTGGTGAGTGTTGAGGCAGAGAAAGCATTTGACAAAGTAAGCTGGGAGTTAACGAGCAGGGCAATGGAAGCATATGAATTCCCTGATAAAATTATAAGGCTAATTAGGAGGATATATGAGGGACTGGAGGCAGAAATTAAAGCAGGAAGGTTCCTCTCCGATAATTTCCATTTGAACAAAGGAACCAGGCAGGAATGTCCTCTTTCCTCTCTGTTATTTGCATTATATTTAGAACTGTTGGCAAAGAAAATAATAGACTCAGAAATTCATGGATATAATTGGTATGGTAGTCAGGAAAAGATGGCATTATTTGCAGATAACCTTATTTTATACCTGATAAAAGCAGATAAGGACATTTCAGTGTTGTGCTAAAACAAAGGAAATAGCTGTAAATTATGCACCCACACATAAATTTGTTCAGTAATATCCATATTTATGGGGACATGCCAAGATAAGTATTTAAGACTATGGATTAAAAAGGATTCTGGTGTGGCAGCTAAGGATATATGGGAAGAGACTTATGAAATGATAACACAAAAACGAGGAATTGGAAAGAATGCTTTATGGATGTGAATAGTGAGACACAAGCAGTTAAAATGTTTTGAGTTCATTTAGTCTTGTACACAGGTCGGGCATATTTTTATCAGTCAGAGGAGAAGCTGTAGATAGCAATTAATAAAAAGCTTAAGGATTTTATCTGGGAGGGGGAGACAGAAAGAGTCAAGTGGGGTAAGCTGATTCTTCCAATAAAATAAGGCAGTTTGGGATTACCTGATTTGAAGGGGTATTTCAAAGCTACACAGTTAAGGCACCTATACACAGCACAAGCATAAACCTATAATTCACAGTGGGAAGGGATGACGATGAAGCAGGGGAAGCTCAAGAAACAAGGAGAGGCTGGGATATTGGATGCTGATCCTTTAAGGAGAATAACAATAATCATGCAGAATACTATATTCATAACGTAAAAGAAAGTATCCTAAAAAGTAAATCAACAAGGCAATGGAGAAAGGAGATTCTACTGAAAGGGATTACTGCAATTAGGGATACAGACAATAGGCAAGAGGGCTGGAATTTATTGCAGAAAACTGGCAAAATTACCAAGGTACTGGAAACAAATAACTAGAGAGGGAGAATATGAAGAGACTAAGAATTTATTTAGACTCCAGGCTAGAGATTGCCTTTCCTATCAGAGAGAGAGAGAAAGAAACTGAGGGATGCTAAGCAAAAGACCAGCACAGTTGAAAACAAAAAGGAATAATTAGTACACCATACCAAATACTGTATGACAACTAATTCACATATAAACAATGGGGGATATATGTACACCTCCTAAACATGCAAAAAAAGTCAAAAGATTTAGGATTTTTGCTTGGAAGTGTTTACAGTGGTATCTTTATATTCCAAGTATACTCCTAATAATTTTTGCTAAGGTAGACAGCAAATGTTGGAGGTGTGATGGGGAAGAAAGAGGTAATTGTGAACATATTTTTGTAAGTGTAATTAGTTGGCAGACTTTAAACGCTCCCTGCAGACTACTCTGTCAGAGATACTGGATGAGCAAATTGGTGTAACTAAGGAAATAATTCTTTGAGCTATGATACATAATCGGAATTGCTTAGACATAGTAAAGCCTTGCTGAATCTAATTATGGCAGCTGCCAAAAAAAAACAATTACCGGAAAATGGAAATCAAAGTATAACTGTAATAGTACTGAACAGAATAAATAGATAAAACAACTGGAAGTGTGATCTTTAGAAAAGGGTAGGAGCAAAAAACATATAACAAATGGGAATTGTGGGAACAATACATGCACAGGAGGAACAAGGTTTAAAAGAAGGCAGGATTTCAATGAGCCGTGTAATTCTTTTTTTTTTTTTTGACTGACAATGACTGGATAGATTATAAGTGAGATATAATGTTTGCAACTAAAATCATGTCAGTTTGGTTTGTCTTCATTTATATAAATGATCATGTATGCCTATGCCATACATGACCATTTAAAAAAAAAGTTTCTTGTTTATAAAATACACTGATCAGGTTAGCTCAGCTCTGACAAACTTCAGTTTCAGACTGAAAGTATGTCAGAGAGTAAATGATTTTATGAGCTCCTGCACTTTTGCTGGATTTGTCAGTGAAGTTCCACAAACTTTCTGTTGCCTGCCCATCAAAAGCAAAAGGAGCTTTATGGTCACATATGTAAAGTGAATGGAACTGCAGTGCACCAGTAAACAAAATTAAACAGAGCAGGGAAACAGACTGGAAAGGGTAGGAATGCACATATCACATTAAAAGCTACTTCCTCAAACACTTACTTCTCTACAACTTTTGGGGTGTTCTTCTCTTCACCCCTGGCAAAGGGTCCTTGAGCAGCATCCTTCATGAAGCCAAACAGCATCTCCAAGTCAGTGTTGACATCATCGTCTTCTAGTAACTTCAGGATGGAGGCATGCAATCGAAAATACACCTGGACATACACACAGGGGTCAGACTCATTTCTGCATTCCCAGCTTCAGCAAAGCACACATAAAGAGGTATGTACAGTAAAACAAAATGGCTGATAGTAATTCAAAATGTCAGCTTTTGCAAAGCAAAAAGAAGTGGGTTACTATAAGGACGCTGACTATTTTCAGAAGATACTGTAAGAACATAGAGTACATTAACGTTTTTTTTACAAACTCAGAGCAAACCACTCAATTTCTAATGACACACACACCCAAACTTACTCACTTCTTTATCATGCAATTCCAGTCTTAAAACTTCCAAGCCAGATATGTTCAAAAATCCATTCACAATTCTTACAACCACATTCTTTCCCAAACTGAATTTCCATCCCAAGCTAACACATCCAACAATTAATGTGTACATATGCAGGAATATAAGGCTATTAACTGGTCTTTCTCATACCCTTTTCAGTCAGAACTCAGATCACAACATAAAAGCAGAAAGGATAAATGCAAAATACATGCATGTGCGTGCATGTGTCTGTGTGTGTGCATATGGCTACAGTAGTTGTGATCAAACTTTTTTTGGTCAAGTCACAAATCTACAACCAAAAAACACTGAATCACAAAACAGCGACTACAGTGGAGCTGTCCCATTGCAGGAACTAAGTTAAGACTCATTTGGTAGTCTTCACTGTTTGGAATGTCGATGTGTTTTGGATAGCAATGTGGGGGAAAAAACAAGAAACATTTGACATTTGCTTACATAAACAAATTCTGTGTGTGGGTATATGAATATCTATATCTGTGTGTCTCTCTCTCTCTTTATACACACGCACGCACGCACGCACACACACACACACACACACACACACACACACACAGATAAAAAGTATATATCGATCTATACATACATACATATATGTATATGGGTCTAGGACTATTCAATGAAAACACATTTCACTAAAACACATTTGACTGTGCACAATTCACTGAAAGCTTAATTCACTAAAACACATTTCACTGAAACTTATATATGGCCTTTTCCCCACTGTAGTGCGATCCTGGAGTTAGAATATTTAGTAAGGGGTGTGGGGGGCACATATATTTAAATATTTTGAACTATACACATGAATACTTGCAATTTCAATACATTACTCTTTTCTAAAGTTAATATATATCCAAACTATGTGGGGGGCTATGCCCCCCACACCCTCCCTTACTATATATACTAACTCCAGGGTCGCACTACAGTGGGGAAAAGGCCATATATAACTTTCAGTGAAATGTGTTTCAGTGAATTGTGCACAGTCATTTGACTTTCAGTGAAATGTGCTTTCAGTGAATAGCCCTAGACCCATGTATATATATGTGTGTGTGTGTTTATATGCATATATGCACAAGCACACTATATATTACGTACAAAGTTAGAACTTGACAATTAAACAGAATATTTTTGGGATGTGTTCAGTAATTTGCACAGATGTAACTGCATTAGCAATTAAACCACAGTCTGCTGTTTTTAATCCTACATGCTCAGGAAATAAAGCATTTATTTATTTAGTGATCCTGGACTTATGTTTAGTGTGTGTATATATATTTTTCTGTGTGTGTGTGTATAGATATAGATATACATCCATATAAATATATATAGACACAGCTATATCAACAAAAAAGGAAAGTAGTTGCACAGGAATGACTGCTCTTGATAGCAGCATATGCATTACTAAAACAGGCTGTTGTCATAACTTATGTAAGATCTGTATCAAAAATCATGTTGCCTTCTTATTAAAAATAAGAAAAAAACAGGATTCAAACTGGAATTGCTTGTTTAAACCACAGTTTATTAAGATAAACAATCTATATGTGTATAAATATACATGAATAGAAACACAGACAGCTTGGAGTTGTGGGGGCTTGTAAAAGAAAAATATTTTTTTTTATATATTTTGGAACCCTTGGAATTCACTTTTTGTAAGGAGCAAGTCTGGGAGATTGTAGATGCTTTGGGTTTGAAAAATTGCAAGCTAATCAAACAGTACACAGTTACTCATAGTAAACCCTTAATGAATAATAACGTAATCCTGTTTGAAAGATTAACACTGCATGGACAGAAGCTGCGAAAACAGAAAAATATTTTGAAGTAGCCCATAAAGAAAAACATGTCCACTTATTACTGCATGTTTTTCTAATATCAATTCCCTGGGCAGAGGTAAGTATCTGGATTATCCTGGCAGGATATGAAAAGTCTTTGGTCATTACTGGAACTAGAGGGTCCACATGGTCAAACAAAGGGAGTGGAAATCTGGGTGAGACCTAACAGAAAAATAGTTTAAGATAGGATATGAAGTGTCTCAGACACAAAAGGCTTCTCCATAAGATGAGGCCTGGGAACAGGAACAACAGTTCTGACAGCCAAAGAGGGCCATGCAAATGACCTTGGATTTGTTATTCCCAGCTTTCTGTACAAAATCTGAAATAAAAGAAAATGGCAGAAAGGTGTAAATGAGTCCGGGGGGCCATTTCAAGATAAGGGAATCCTTAAAACACTCCCCAGAGAAAGGATTATGGAAAAGATAGTTGCTGTTCTTGCTGGATATAAAAAGATTATGGCAAGGCAAACCCAGGCGATGGCAAAGTTTCCACACCAATGACGAACTGAGGGATGATTAATGAGGCATCAATATACCGCAAATGAGCCTGTCTATAGAACTGGGTTCCACAAGAATATGAAAGGCAATTATAAAGCATTCTGCTGACATTACATATTCACATACCCTCACGGCTTCTAGAAAGATGGGGTAGGAGTGGGTTCTGTTTGTTTACATACTAAACCACTGCCATATTTTTGGTGTGAATGGAAATGGAATCCTGGAGCAGAGAGTCTTAAAATAAGGACATCTCTCATTAAAGAACAATGATGTATACACTGTCCTTTAAGTATGACCATACACCCTTGACATTATGCCCTTCAAAATGCCCTCCAGTCAATATTTCAAAGGGTTTGTGGTGACAGCTACTGCAGCAGTGGGGACTTGAAATTGACTGGCCTTTGTTTGGATTGTGAATCCACCACCTGAGATGCAATCTGCAATCCCTGGAGAAACTGAAGGTGCTGTGTCACATGACTGGGTTACTGGGACCACTGAACTTTCAAGGTCCACTGTAGAAAGTCACATACAGCTCAGCAAAAGAAGCCACATCTACATTTGCAATTAGACCCAGTGCTCTTAGACATTAAAATGCTGTGACTATCAGAGAGATAAACTATCATACTAAGGTCTACAACAGAAGGCTTCTGCCCTTCGGATGACAGGCTCTGTAGGACAGTGTATCCAGGGTTCATGCTATAAAAGTTGGCTTTTGTAAGGTTCAAACTACAACTATGGAGAGTTCCACGTAATTCCCAAAGAGTGGAAGAGACTTTTGATCAGAGGTCAACTTGTTCTGTGCTGGAGTGGCCAGAAGCCACTCATCCAGGTAAGAAACTTTTTCACTCCTTGCAGCATCTAGTATACTACAACTATGGACATGCATTTAGTGAACACCCTGGAAGATGAAATGAGACTGGAATAGTCCAGAAATTATAGTGGTTGGCTCCTATCTGGAAGTTTAAAAACAACCCAGTTTCCTTGACTATCTTTATGTGTAAATGTTTTGGGGATTCAAAGAACATATCCAGCCACCTCCTGATATCAAAGGAATGGTGTACTACACCATGACCATCTGAAATGTTTCAATGAGAATCAGTCAGACCTAGCATTAGTCTGATGTCCTTTGCCATTACGGGTGCCACAATGAATCTGAAGAAACATCATTATCTCTTCTGGCCTGGTGAGATCTCTTGCATGGCTCTTTTCTTTATGAGGTTTAACACCTTCTTGTCTTGCCACACACTTTTGACGAGGCAGGAATCCCAGCAAAGGGACAGAGAATGACTGAGCGGACGTGTGGAAGAGAATCAAATGGCCTTGGGGTATCCCTGCACATGGCCAGCTACACATACAAGTGCAACAACAACTGAATGCCCCGTCCTAAATGGCTCCAGCTACACCTACAAGTGCAACAACAACTGAATGCCCCATCCTAAACGGCTCCAGCTACACCTACAAGTGCAACAACAATTGAATGCGCCATCCTAAACGGCTCCAGCTACACCTACAAGTGCAACAACAACTGAATGCCCCGTCCTAAACGGCTCCAGCTACACCTACAAGTGCAACAACTGAATGCCCCGTCCTAAACGGCTCCAGCTACACCTACAAGTGCAACAACAACTGAATGCCCCGTCCTAAACGGCTCCAGCTACACCTACAAGTGCAACAACAACTGAATGCCCCGTCCTAAACGGCTCCAGCTACACCTACAAGTGCAACAACAACTGAATGCCACGTCCTAAACGGCTCCAGCTACACCTACAAGTGCAACAACAACTGAATGCCCCGTCCTAAACGGCTCCAGCTACACCTACAAGTGCAACAACTGAATGCCCCATCCTAAACGGCTCCAGCTACACCTACAAGTGCAACAACAACTGAATGCCCCGTCCTAAACGGCTCCAGCTACACCTACAAGTGCAACAACAACTGAATGCCCCGTCCTAAACGGCTCCAGCTACACCTACAAGTGCAACAACAACTGAATGCCCCGTCCTAAACGGCTCCAGCTACACCTACAAGTGCAACAACAACTGAATGCCCCATCCTAAACGGCTCCAGCTACACCTACAAGTGCAACAACAACTGAATGCCCCGTCCTAAACGGCTCCAGCTACACCTACAAGTGCAACAACAACTGAATGCCCCGTCCTAAACGGCTCCAGCTACACCTACAAGTGGAACAACAACTGAATGCCCCGTCCTAAACGGCTCCAGCTACACCTACAAGTGCAACAACAACTGAATGCCCCATTCTAAACGGCTCCTGACTGATATAGTTGAATATGGCTTCAGAGATTACATTGATGCCTCCCACAGGAGGATAACAATACTCGTTCTGCTGTCAACTATTCTTGCATCTGGGCTAGTGAACGTTTTGAAACTTGCCATGGTCACAATGGCTTCTTGTAAAGCACTGGTTATTTTTCTGCTTTTGGCCACGCCAAAACTAGAGCCAATATGGACTCCACTGCATCCTAAACAATATACACTGTCAAGTGGGGAACTGAACACCAACAGTGGTACTCTGACAACTGTAGAACTGAATGCCAACAGTGCTACATTGTCAAGTGTGGAAATGAACGCCAACACTGGTACACTACCAAGTATGGCACTGAATGGCATAAGTGGTACACTGTCAAGTGTGGAACTGAATATCCAAAGTGGTACACTGTCAAGTGTGACACTGAATGCCAACAGTGGTACACTGTCAGGTGTGTAACTGAATGTCAATACTGGAGCACTGTAAAGTGTGTAACTGAACATCAACACTGGAACACTCTGAAGTGTGTAACTGAATGCCTGCAGTGTTACACTGTCAAGTATGGAACCGAATGCCTGCAGTGTTACACTGTCAAGTATGGAACTGAACACCAACAGTGTTACACTGTCAAGGCTGGAAATGAATGTCCAAAGTGGTACACTGTCAAGAATGACACTGAATGCCAAGAGAGGTGCACTGTCAAGTCTGGAAATGAATGTGCAGAGGGGTACACTGTCAAGTGTGGAACTGAACAGCATCATTGGTACACTATCAGTTCTGGAAATGAATATCAATGGTGGAAAGGATTTTGCCTTCGTTTTCCATGCTCTCAAGGTGACCTTTAATGCCTGGGACAAAAAAGTACAGTTTTGTACCTACCATAAATGTAGATGTTCGAGTGTTCACACTGCTGCAGTCATCACACTTGGGTTATCTGCCGTAAGGCAGTCCCGCAGTCGGACAGAGTTCCAAAGTCTTGGTCCGGCATCGGTTGCTGTCGCTTCTTCCCTGATGTCAGTGCGACAGGGGTATAAAAGAGACAGCTAACGCCATTTTCTTCAGTTTTTCTTGCCCTAGATGTCAGGTGCCCCCAAAAAGGAAGGCAATACATAATCCTAAGTAAATTACATAAGTAGAAAACAATAGCTACAGCTGTAAGCAAATACACCATATAGAAATACATCTTAGAGACTGTATAAACAGGGAGCTATAGATAAAACCCAAGTAAGAAGAGGGGAAGGTGGGAGGGTAACCTGGACTGCATTAGTGTGGACACTCAAACATCTACATTTATGGTAGGTACAAAACTGTACTATGTTCATCGTGTTACACTGCTGCAGTCATCACACTTGGGTTGAATCCCAAGGCTAAGACTGGGCGGTTGGTACTAAACAGGGTTTGGAGAAGTTAGTAGGCCCTGCAAAACTGCAGTGGCAAAGCCAGCTCTGGTTTTTGAGTATAGAGGTAAGTGGAAGTGCTTGGTGAAGGTGTGCACTGAACTCCAAGTTGCAGCTTCCAAAATATCCTTGGTTGATACCTCTCTGAGGAAGGCTGCTGATGTTGCTGTAGTCCTGGTGGAATGAGGCCTAATGTTACCAGGTACAGGTTTCCCATGGTGTGTGTAGCAGAAACGGATACAATGTCCTATCCATTTTGAAATGGTCTGTTTTGATATAGGCTTTCCTTGAGATCCTGCAGCATAGGATACAAAGAGCTGATCAGCTTTTCTGAAAACCTTTGTTTTATTCAAGTAGAAACATAATTGTCTGTGAATGTCCAAAGAGTGTAGGAGCCTTTCCCCGTTATTCTAGGGGTTTGGATAAAAGGTGGGTAAATGAATGGTTTGGTTTAGAGCCACACTGGATACTACCTTTGGCATAAAGGAAGGGTTAGTTCAGAAGAGACTCTGTCTTGATGAAAAATGATGAAAGGCTCCACTGCCATTAGGGCCTGTAGCTCTGAGACTCTTCGTGCTGAAGTTATTGCTAGCAGCAGGGCAGTTTTCCATGATAAAAATTGTAAATCAGCTGAAAAAGCTGGTTTGAAGGGCGGTAGTGTAAGTTTTTCCAAAACAAAATTGAGGTCCCAAGTTGGTGTTGATGCTCTTCGGGGTGGTCTTATGTTCTTAGCCCCTCTGAGGTACTGTCTTAATAATGGATGTGAAAAAATAGGAGGGTCCGTGTTGTAATGAGCTGAAATAGCTGAAGCGTGGATCTTTATAGATGAAAAGGAAAGGCCTTTGTGCAACAACTCAGTTAAATATTGCACAATGAGAAATATTTGGGACAAGAGGATTTTGGCCTTTAGCCTGGTTCCATGCGCAGAATCTTTTCCATTTGTCTGAGTAGGCTTTCCTGGTGCTGAGTCTCCTGGCCTCCAGAATGACATCCATAACAGCTGTAGAGAGAAGTGTGGACTGGTTGTTTGGATAATCTGCCATACAGCCAGATTTAAAGTCTTGAGCTGGCTGTGTAGAATCTGATTGTTTTGCTGAGTCAGCAGATGAGGAATTTGAGGTAAAATCCATGGTGGGCCTTGAGCCATGTTCCTTAACATTGGATACCAGTGTTGGTGTGGCCAGTCTGGAGCAATGAGTATAATTTGTGGCCTCTCTAATCTGGCTTTTAGCAGCACCTTTGTCAGAAGAGGTAGTGGAGGAAAGGCATACACTGTTAGTGTTTTGCAACTGAACGAGAGGGCGTCCACTTTCCAAGCTAGTGTGTGGTATGTCCTTGTGCAAAACTTTTGCAGTTGGTAGTTTTGGGGGAGGCAAACAGATCTATGTCTGGGCTCCCCCATTTTTGAATTATCATTGTGAATACTTGTGGATCTAGTTTCCACTAGTGAGGATCCATGATATTTCTGCTTAGTTCGTCTACCAATGTATTTTTCTTTCCTGGCAGGAATTGTGCTTGTAGTTGAACTTGGTAGGTCAGTGCTGTGTTCCACAAGGTCATTGCTTGCCTGCATAGGGGGCAGGAATGTGTGCCCCCTTGTTTGTTTATGTACCACATCACTGTGGTGTTGTCCGTCTTTATTAGAAGTTGTCCTGGATGTAGGAGGTCCTTGAAAGCTGTTAGGGCATTTTGTACAGCTAGCATCTCTTTTTGATTGATGTGGAGATGCATTTGATCTGCAGACCATTTGCCCTGAATACACTGTACTGCCATGTGTGCTCCCCAGGCGTAATCTGATGCATCTGTTGTCATTGTTTGTCTGGCTGTGGGCAAGGTGAAAGGCTGACCCTTGTTGAGGTGACATGCCTAAGCCCACCATAGGAACTCCTGTTGAAGGCAGGGAATTAGTGGTATTATTGTTTCCAAGCTGTGGCTGTGTTGAGTCCATACGCTTTTCAGGTAAAATTGCAATTTCCTCATATGCAATTTGGCATATGGTATTAGTAGTATGCAAGATGCCATGAATCCCAAGGCCTGCAGAATTTTTCTTGCAGGGAGTTGGGTCTTTGTTGCCATCATTTTGAAGTATTGAGTCAGTTGTCCTTGCTTGTCTGGCGTGAGATAAGCCATCTGGGCCATTGTATTTAAGCTGGCACCCAGGAATATTATGTCTTGTGAGGGCACTAGTTTTGACTTATTTTCGTTTACTGTGTACCCTAGGCAACTTAGTAGGTTTTTTAAAACACCAGATGTTTTAAAAGAATGCCCTTGCTGTCTGTTTGAATAAGGCAGTCGTCCAGGTATGGATATATTTGGATTCCTCTTTGTCTGCAGTATGCAATTACTGGTGTCAGGCATTTTGTGAAGACCCTGGGCGCAGTAGATAAGTCAAAGGGCAGTGCAGAGAATTGGTAATGAGATGCACCTGCTATTAATCAGAGGTATCTTCTGCAATTTTGTCTGATAGGGACATGCAGGTATGCCTCCTTGAGGTCCAACGTTACCAGCCAAGCCTTCTTGCCCAGCATGGGAAGAAGTTGCTGTAGTGTGAGCATCTTGAATTTGGGTACTTCCAGGTATGTGTTTAGAACTGAAAGGTCCAGAATGGGTCTCCAGGCTTTGTCCTTTCTGGGAACCAGAAAGAGTCTCGAGTAAAATCCTTGTCCCTGCTCCTCTGTAGAAACCTGTTGAATGGCTCTCATGTCCATGAGTGCTGTAATTTGTCTTTGAGCCTCTGCCCATTGATTTGATGGCAGGTTTGGCATTCCTTTTATCCTTGGTAAAGTATGAAAGTGGAACCTGTATCCTTGAGTTACAATATTTAGGACTCATTTGTCTTTTGTGATGATGTGCCAATTGTCTGCAAAAAGTGCAAGTTTTCCTCCCAAGGGAGCTGCCAAGAGTGATTTGCTTGGCAGTCTGAGGGAAAGTCATTGTGATTGTCTTCTGATAGTTTGAAACATGACTTCTCCTCCTTTCTGGGTTGTGGCACCCTATTGTCGTGGCTTGTAAGAGCCTTGTGGCTGACCTCTGGCCCTTGGGCGTCTGTATTTGCCCCTCTGTGGTCTGTCAGAAGTTGGAAAGGACCAGTTCTTGGTTGGCCAGTTTCTGCTAAAACGAGGGGGTTGAACCTGTAAAAAATCCTTGACCGTCTGCATAGATTTTGCCTTATCCTCCATTTTCTTTAAAACCTCTTCTGCTTTCACACCAAATAAAACATCCTGCTGTAAGGGTGCATCCAATAACTTTGCTTTAACATGATCAGGTAAAGTTTGTTCTTTTAACCAAGCATGCCTACGAATGACAGACCCTGTTACAGCTGCTCTGCAAGAAGCTTCCAATGAATCAAATCCACATTGCAAAGTATGTTTTCCCACTTGTTCTGCTGCATGCAACAAATCTTGCATTTCCTTGTAATCAGGCTGCTCTGTATGTGTGCTCATTTTTTGTTTTAATTGAGACATCAAATATTGTTGATATTTCAGCATGTGAAACTGGCAATTTAAGGCCCTCATAGCTAGAGTAGCTGAGGTATATACTTTCTTTCCCCATCTGTCTAGTGCTCTAGAATCCCTTTCAGATGGTACAGGATTTTTAGCAATAGAGGCCTTAACCCCTTTGGGACCCTGGGAAATGGTTTCTGGGTCAGCAACAGAGCTTTTATATAGGAATTTATGTGAGTCAGGGACTCTGTAGTATCTGTCTGGTTTGGCTGGTGCAGGAGGTAATGAATCTGGGTTAAGGCTAGATTCTGAATAAACATCATCCACAATGTCTAACACAGGTGGAATAGCAAGGGGTCTGTGCTGGGGTAGTAAGAGGAACTCTCTGAGCCTTTTCTTAGAATCAGAGTAATCCTGGCCTTCCCAGTGGAAATGTTCCCTTATGGTATGTAAAGTTTCCCCAAAAGAGTAGTCTTCTGGGGGAGATGCTGAAGGAATAGACTCTTCAGCATCAGAGTCTTCATAAGGGGGAAAAGAGTACTCCTGTTCCTCAGAAGAATCTGAGGAAACGGAAACCTGGTCAGAGGAAGCGTAGTCCTCCTCCTGTCTAGGCCTTTTGTCAGGTGGGGGATGGGAACCCCTGATTAGGGTAATTAAGTCTTCAGCCATCTTAAGCATCTGTTTCTTAGGCATGGGGCCTTGCACTGGAGACTGCTGCACAGGTTTCCTTACTTTTAATGGAGTTTTCAGTTTTGCATAGGATTTAATAGTAAGTGTAGTCGGTCTAAAGACACCTTCAGCAACTGACGGCCTTTCAACTGCACCGGAATCCCCTTCAGCCATGGAGTCGGAAGGGCCTAAAGATAAAGGCTCTGGAGGCCCTGTAATCTCCGCTTGGGAGTCGGATGCAGGCTGGGGTTCTAAATCAGTGGTCATCAGGGGCTGCGTAGGCACTTCACTGAAAACCGGAGAACCAGCGACTGGCCTAGCAGAGGCCTCGGAGTCTGGTTTGGGTCTCGGCTGCCTGTCCTTATCTTTGCGCTTTTTATGCATCCCGGTCGTCGGTTGCTCCGACGGCATGGTATAATTACATTTTCTACCAAAATAATGTCGGGCGAAATCAAACCGACTTTTAATAGTTCGTTTGTTAAACCTAGCGCAAAACCGACAACCTGTGACGTCGTGGTCTGGGCCTAGGCAAGGGATCCAATAAGAATGAAAATCCTTATGAGGTATTTGCTTCCCACAAGAAATGCAATTATTAACTTTTTCTGACATCGGACTGAGGCAAGAAAAGGTTCCCCAACTGGGTACTTAGCTTTATTGAAGACTTCGGTCTGAAATTCGATTTGAAAATCTCAGGAGTCGGCCGACCGGCACTTGCGAACTTCTTCTGCTTCGGGCACCGCATGGCAAGAAAGACTGAAGAAAATGGCGTCGGCTGCCTCTTTTATACCCCTGTCGCACTGACGTCAGGGAAGAAGCGACAGCAACCGACGCCGGACCAAGACTTTGGAACTCGGGCCGACTGCGGGACCGCCTGACAGCAGATAACCCAAGTGTGATGACTGCAGCAGTGTAACACGATGAACATCTGCAGACTTTCAAAAGAAGCAATGGAAAGGGTCATCTAGGTGTCCTCTGTCGGGTCAGGCAGGTACAACCAGACAAGGCAATGAACAGCAAAACTGAAACCTGCTACCTTAGATGCAACATCAGCTGGACTGTATTAGTGTGAAATTGGAAAAAATATTTCATAGTCACCATCTGTGACTGCAGTTTGAGTTAAACTGTCAATCAACCGATCCAGTAACTGTCTTACTTCATCAACCAGCTCTTGCTTGAATCCTAACATATGAAAAAGTTAATTTCCAACTCTGAAAGAAAATGTGAAAGACATACTTCCCAAATCTGCCCATGGCCACTGACTCCTTTTCTAGGCAATGGACAGCAGGATTCTGTGATGTCCACAGAAAGAGAGGAATCAGCCTTGGGATCTTAATACAGCAGTTCCTGTCTTTAGGAATCTGAAGATCTTGTCTTGTTTTTTTTTTTGTTTTGTTTTGTACTGGAACAGGTGCCACAACATCAGAATTTAACCATGTAGAGTTAATGACCAATTAAACAATTTTGTTTATGAAGAGACCATCCATGAAGACTGGATGATCTGGAAAGCACCTTGCAGTTTACTTTGTAAAAATGAAAAACATTATGGCATCCATGGGGCTGTCATTGTCTTTGTCGCTTTATTTCAAATGCTTCCCAAAAATCTGGGTTCATCTAGGGGGAGATCAAGATAATTTACACCCTCATCCTCCTCAAACATACAGGGGTGATGGACTCTGGAGGGAACTTAATTCTTCCTCTTGCATATGTGACTCTTACAAAACCTTGAAAGTGATGGGTCCAAGGATGATGATGAAGCTTGAAGCAGACATGATATCTTGGAACAATCCTGCCTGAGGCTCCTTGCTCAGTCCCTCTTCTCTGCTGACTGAAAAGAAGAATGGCTAAAGACACAGGCAAAGAAGCACCTCTTGTTGAAGCAGCTGTCATGGGAAGACAAGACACCAATGGTAGCATGAGCATAAAAAGTGCTGACATGAACATCACTGCGGCATTAGAGAATAAGGCTACCAACACATGCTGTCAGACGTCAAAGCCAGCTAAGGTACCAACACATGCTGTCACAAATCAAAGCCAGTTAAGGTAGCAACACATGCTGTCAGAGTTCAAAGCCACTTAAAGTAGCAACACATGATGTCAGAGGTCAAAACCAGCTAACGTACCAACACATGCTGTCAGAGGTCAAAGCCAGCTAAGGTACCAACACATGCTGTCAGAGGTCAAAGCCAGCTAAGGTACCAACACATGCTGTCAGAGGTCAAAGCCAGCTAAGGTACCAACACATGCTGTCAGAGGTCAAAGCCAGCTAAGGTACCAACACATGCTGTCAGAGGTCAAAGCCAGCTAAGGTACCAACACATGCTGTCAGAGGTCAAAGCCAGCTAAGGTACCAACACATGCTGTCAGAGGTCAAAGCCAGCTAAGGTACCTACACATGCTGTCAAAGGTCAAGCCCAGTTAAAATACCAAAACATGTTGTCAGAGGTCAAAGCCAGCTAAAATACCAACACATGCTGTCACAGGTCAAAGTCAGTCAAAATACCAACAAATGCTGTCAGAGATCAAAGCCAGCTAATGTACCAACACATGCTGTCAGAGGTCAAAGCCAGCTGAGGTACCAACACATGCTGTCAGAGGTCAAAGCCAGAAAAGGTACCAACACATCAGAAGTCAAAGCCAGCTGAAGTACAAACACATGCTGTCAGAGGTCAAAGCCAGCTGAGGTACCAACACATGCTGTCAGAGATCAAAGTCAACTAAGGTACCAACACATGCTGTCAGAGGTCAAAGTCAGCCAAAATACCAAGAAATGCTGTCAGAGGTCAAAGCCAGCTAAGGTACCAACACATGCTGTCAGAGGTCAAAGCCAGCTAAGATACCAACACATGCTGTCAGAGGTCAAAGCCAGCTAAGGTACTGACACATGCTGTCAGAGGTCAAAGCCAGCTAAAATACCCACACATGCTGTCAGAGGTCAAAGCCAGCTAAAATACCAACACATGCTGTCAGAGGTCATAGCCAGCTAAAATACCAAACACATGCTGTCAGATGTCAAAGCCAGCTGAAATACCAACACATGCTGTCAGAGGTCAAAGCCAGCTGAAGCACCAACACATGCTGTCAGTGGTCAAAGCCAGCTAAGGAACCAACATATCAGAGGTCAAAGCCAGTTGAGGTACCAAGACATGATGTCAGAGATCAAAGCCAGTTAAGGTACCAACACATGCTGTCAGAGGTCAAAGCCAGCTAAGGTACCAGCACATGCTGTCAGAGGTTAATGCCAGCTAAGGTACCAGCACATGCTGTCAGAGGTCAATGCCAGCTAAGGTACCAACACATGCTGTCAGAAGTCAAAGCCAAATAAAGTACCAACACATGCTGTCAGAGGTAGTACAGTTTTGTACCTACCATAAATGTAGATGTTCGAGTGTTCACCCTGCTGCAGTCATCACACTTGGGTTATCCTGCCGTCTGGCGGTCCCGCAGTCGGCCCGAGTTCCAAAGTCTTGGTCCGGCGTCAGCTGCTGTCGCTTCTTCCCTGACGTCAGTGCGCCAGGGGTATATAAGAGGCATCCAACGCCATTTTCTTCAGTTTTTCTTGCCCCAGATGTCAGGTACCCCCAATAGGTAGGCAATGTATATATATATATATATATATATATATATATATATATATATATATATATATATAGCTATATAAAAATAAAACAATACCTTCAGGCACAAGCAAATACACCACAGAGGTTGTATAGGATGGAGTGGTATAGAGAAGTTCAGCTAGTTCAGAGGGGATGGAGGGAGGGTAACCTGGACTGCAGCAGGGTGAACACTCGAACATCTACATTTATGGTAGGTACAAAACTGTACTACGTTCATCGTGTTACCCTGCTGCAGTTATCACACTTGGGTTGAATCCCAAAGCTAAGGATGGGCGGTGGAGTTAAACAGGGATAGAAGAAGCGAGTAGGTCCTGCAGAACTGCAGTGGCAAAACCAGCTCTAGTCTTAGAATATAGAGGTAAGTGATAGTGCTTGGTGAAGGTGTGCACTGAACTCCAAGTTGCATCTTCCAGAACAGCCTTGGATGGCACTCCCCTGAGAAAGGCTGCTGATGTACAGTGTAAGCTTTTCCAGAACAAAGTTGAGATCTCAAGTAGGTGTTGGTGCTCTCCTGGGCGGTCTTATGTTCTTAGCCCCTCTGAGGTACTGTCTTAGGAGTGGATGTGAGAATAAAGGAGGATCTGTGTTGTAATGAGCTGAAATTGCTGAGGCGTGGATCTTAATAGATGAATAGGAAAGTCCTTTGTGCAACATCTCAGTTAAATATTGTAGAATCTGAGGAATGTTTGAATCCAGAGGATTTTGCCCTTTAGCCTGGTTCCAGGCGCAAAATCTTTTCCATTGGTCTGAATAGGTTTTCCTTGTGCTGGGTCTCCTGGCCTCCAGAATGACATCCATAACAGCTTTGGATAGAGGTGTTGGCTGGTTGTTTAGGTAATTTGCCTTGCAGCCAGGTTTAAAGTTTTGAGCTGGCTGTGTAGAATCTGATTGTCTCGCTGGGTGAGCAGGTGAGGGATTTGTGGTAAAATCCATGGTGGGTCATGGGCCATGTTCCTTAGAATTGGATACCAATGCAGTCTGGTGCAATGAGTATCATTTGTGGCCTCTCTAATCTGACTTTCAGCAGTACCTTTGCTAGAAGAGGCAGTGGAGGAAAGGCATACACTGTTAATGTTTTCCAACTGAATGAGAGGGTGTCCACTTTCCAAGCTTATGGATGGAATGTCCTTGTGCAAAATTTTTGAAGTTGGTAGTTTTGGGGGCTGGTAAACAGATCTATGTCTGGGCGTCCCCATTTTTGAGCTATCATTGCAAATACTTGTGGATCTAGTTTCCACTCGTGTGGATCCATGATGTTTCTGCTTAGGTCGTCTGCCAATGTGTTTTTCTTTCCTGGCAGGAATTGTGCTTGTAATTGAATCTGGTAAGACAGTGCTGTGTTCCACAAGGTCATTGCTTGCCTGCATAGAGGGTAGGAATGTGTGCCCCCTTGCTTGTTTATGTACCACATTACTGTGGTGTTGTCCGTCTTTATTATTAGTTGTCCTGGGTGTAAGAGGTCCTTGAAAGCTGTTAGGGCATGTTGTACTGCTAGCATTTCTTTTTGATTGATATGCAGATGCCTTTGATCTGTAGTCCATTTGCCCTGAATGCACTGTCCTGCCATGTGTGCTCCCCAGGCATAGTCCGATGCATCTGTTTTCATAGTTTGCCTGGCTGTGGGTAAGGTGAAAGGCAGACCCTTGTTGAGGTGACATGCCTGTGCCCACCATAGAAACTCCTGTTGAAGGCAGGGAATGAGTGGTATCATTGTTTCCAAGCTGTGGCTGTGCTGAGTCTATACGCTTTTCAGGTACCATTGTAATTTCCTCATATGCAGTTTTGCAAATGGTACTAGTAGTATGCAAGATGCCATGAATCCCAAGGCCTGCAGAATTCTTCTTGCAGGGAGTTGGGTCTTTGTTGTCATTATTTTGAAATATTGAGTGAGCTGTTGTTGCTTGTCTGGTGTGAGATAAGCCATCTGGGCCGTTGCATTCAAGCTGGCACCCAGGAATATTATGTTTTGTGAGGGCACTAGTTTTGATTTCTTTTCGTTTACTGTGTACCCTAGGCAACTTAGAAGGTGTTTGACAAATGCTAGATGCTTTAAAAGAATGTCCTTGCTTTCTGCTTGAATAAGGCAGTCATCCAGGTATGGGTATATTTGAATTCCTCTTTGTCTGCAGTATGTAATTACTGGTGCCAGGCATTTTGTGAAGACCCTGGGCGCAGTAGATAAGCCAAAGGGCAGTGCAGAGAATTGATAATGCATTGAACCTGCAATGAACCGGAGGTATCTTCTGCAATTTTGTCTGATAGGGACATGCAGGTATGCCTCCTTGAGGTCCAACGTTATTAGCCAAGCATTCTTGCCCAGCATGGGAAGAAGCTGCTGTAGTGTTAGCATCTTGAATTTTGGTACTTGCAGATAGGTGTTCAGAATTGAAAGATCCAGAATGGGTCTCCATGCTTTGTCTTTTCTTGGGACTAGAAAGAGTCTTGAGTAACATCCTTGTCCTTGCTCCTGTGTAGGTACCTGTTGAATGGCTCTCATGTCCATGAGAGCTGTAATTTGTTTTTGTGCCTCTGCCCATTGATTTGGTGGCAGGTTTGGCATTC
This sequence comes from Protopterus annectens, assembly GCF_019279795.1. NCBI lineage: Eukaryota > Metazoa > Chordata > Ceratodontiformes > Protopteridae > Protopterus > Protopterus annectens. The sequence continues at coordinate 883,928,985 of NC_056733.1, read as the reverse complement.
CTTTTATCCTTGGCAAGGTATGAAAGTGGAATCTGTATCCCTGTGAGAGAATGTTTAGGACCCATTTGTCTTTTGTGATGATGTGCCAGTTGTCTGCAAAAAAATGCTAATTTTCCTCCCAAGGAAGCTGCCAGGAGAGATTTGCTTGGTAGTTTGAGGATTGAGTCATTGTGTTTGTATTCTGCTAGCTTGGGGCCTGTCTTCTCCTCCTTTCTGGGTAGCAGTACCCCATTGGCGAGGTTTGTAAGGGCCTTGTGACTGGCCTCTGCCCCTTGGGCGTCTGTATTGCCCCTCTGTGATCTGTCAGAAGCTGAAAAGGACCAGTTTTTTGTTGGCCAATTTCTGCTGAAACGAGTAGGTTGTACCTGTAAAAAATCCTTGACCGTCTGCATAGACTTTGCCTTATCCTCCATTTTCTTTAAAACCTCTTCTGCTTTGACACCAAATAATACATCCTGCTATAAAGGTGCATCCAATAATTTTGCTTTAACATGATCAGGTAGGGTTTGTTCTTTTAACCAAGCATGTCTACGTATGACAGACCCAGTAACAGCTGCTCTACAGGAAGCTTCCAATGAATCAAATCCACATTGTAAAGTATGTGTGCCCACCTGTTCAGCTGCATGCAACAGATCCTGCATTCCCTTGAATTCAGACTGTTCAGCATGTGTGCTCATTTTTTGTTTTAATTGAGACAATAGGAATTGCTGATATTTCAGCATGTGAAACTGACAATTTAATGCTCTCATAGCCAGAGTTGCTGAGGTGTATATTTTCTTTCCCCATCTATCTAGGGCTCTGGAATCCCTTTCAGAGGGCAAATGATTTTTAGCCATAGAAGCTTTAGCCCCCTTGGGACCCTGGGAAATTGTTTCTGGGTCAGCCACAGGGCTTTTATAAAGGAATTTGTGTGAATCAGGTACTCTGTAGTATTTGCCTGGTTTGGCTGGAGCAGGAGGTAGAGAGTCTGGATTTAGACTAGATTCCAAGTAAACATCATCCACAATATCTAAAACTGGAGGGATAGCAAGAGGTCTGTGCTGGGGTAGTAAAAGGAACTCCCAGAGCCTTTTCTTAGAATCAGAGTAGTCCTGGCCTTCCCAGTAGAAATGTTCCCTCATGGTATGTAAAGTTTCCCCAAAGGAGTAGTCTTCAGGGGGAGATGCTGAGGGAATAGAGTCTTCAGCATCAGAGTCCTCATAAGGGGGAATAGTGTAATCCTGTTCCTCAGAAGAATCTGAGGAAATAGAAACCTGGTCAGAGGAAGCATAATCCTCCTCTTGTCTTGGTCTTTTATCTGGAGGGGGATGGGAACCCCTGATTAGGGTAATCAAATCTTCAGCCATCTTAAGCATCTGTTTCTTATGTATGGGGCCTTGAACTGCAGACTGATGTACATTCTTTATTGGATTTAAAGGAGTTTTAAGCTTAGCATAAGATTTAATGGTGAGTGTAGTCAGTCTGAAGACACCTTCTGCAACCGAAGGTGTTTCCACTGCACCGGGGTCTCCTTCTGTTCCAGTGTCAGAAGGGCCTAATAAGGATGGCTGCGTCGGCCTAGTACACTCTGCTTGAGAATCCGCAGCTGTCTGGGGTTCCAATTCTGCGGTCGTCAGGGGCTGCGTAGGCGCCTCACTGAAAACCAGAGAACCGGCGACAGGCCCAGCAGAGGCCTCAGAGTCTGGCTTGTTCCTAGGCTGCCTGTCCTTATCCTTGCGTTTTTTATGCATGCCGGTCGTCGGCCGCTCCGACGGCATGATATAATTAAATTTCCTACCAAAGTAATGTAAACCTAGCACAAAACCGACAACCTGTGAAGTCGTGGTCTGGGCCTAGGCAAGGAATACAATAAGAATGGAAGTCCTTATGAGGTATTTGCTTCCCACAAGAAATGCAATTGTTAACTTTTTCTGACATCGGACTGAGGCAAGAAAAGGTTCCCCAATGAGGTACTTAGCTTTATTGAAGACTTCGGACTGAAATTCGAATCGAAAATCTCAGGTGTCGGCTGACCGGCACTTGCGAACTGCTTCTGCTTCAGGCACCGCGCGGCAAGAAAGACTGAAGAAAATGGCGTCAGATGCCTCTTATATACCCCTGGCGCACTGATGTCAGGGAAGAAGCGACAGCAACCAACGCCGGACCAAGACTTTGGAACTCGGGCCGACTGCGAGACCGCCTGATGGCAGGATAACCCAAGTGTGATGACTGCAGCAGGGTAACACGATGAACATCAAAGCCAACTAAAGTACCAACACATGCTGTCAGAGGTCAAAGCCAACTAAGGTACTAACACATGCTGTCAGAGGTCAAAGCCACATGTAGTACCAACACATGCCGTCTGAGGACAAAGCCAAGTTGTGCACCAACACATGCTGTTAGAGGTCAAAGCCAGCTGAGTTGCCAACACATGGTGTCAGAAGTCAACGCCAGCTGAGATACCAACACATGCTGTCAGAGGTCAAAGCCAGCTAAGACACCAACACATGCTGTCAGAGGTCAAAGCCAGCAAAAGTACCAACACATGCTGTCAAAGGTCAAGCCCAGTTAAAATACTAACACATGCTATCAGAGGTCAAAGCTAGCTAAAATACCAACACATGCTGTCAGGGATCAAAGCCAGCTAAGGCATGAACCCATTTTTTCAGAGGTTAAAGCCAGCTAAAGTACAAACACATGCTGTCAGAGGTCAAAGCCAAGTAAGGTACCAACACATGCAGTCAGAGGTCCAAGCCAGCTAAGGTACCAACATATTAGAGGTCAAAGCCAGCTGAGGTACCAACACATGCTGTCAAAGATCAAAGTCAGCTAAGGTACCAACACATGCTGTCAGAGGTCAAAGTCAGCTAAAATACCAACACATGCTGTCAGAGGTCAAACCTAGCTAAGGTACCAACACATGGTGTCAGAGGTCAAAGCCAGCTGAAGTACCAACACATGCTGTCAGAGGTCAAAGCCAGCTAAGGTACCAACACATGCCATCAGAGGTCAAAGCCAGCTAAAGTCCCAACACATGCTGTCAGAGGTTAAAGCCAGCTTAAGTACTGCTGTCAGAAGTCAAAGTCAGCTGAGGTACCAACACATGCTGTCCGAGGTCAAAGCCAGCTAAGGTACCAATACATGCTGTCAGAAGTCAAAGTCAGCTGAGGTACCAACACATGCTGTCACAGGTCAAAGCCAGCTAAAATACCAACACATGCTGTCAGAAGTCAAAGTCAGATAAGGTACCAATACATGCTGTCAGAAGTCAAAGCCAGCTAAGGTACCAACACATGCTGTCAGAGGTCAAAGCCAGCTAAGGTACCAACACATGCTGTCAGAGGTTAAAGCCAGCTTAAGTACCAACACATGCTGTCAGAGGTCAAAGCCAGCTAAGGTACCAACACATGCTGTCACAGGTCAAAGCCAGCTAAAATACCAACACATGCTGTCAGAAGTCAAAGTCAGCTAAGGTACCAATACATGCTGTCAGAAGTCAAAGTCAGCTGAGGTACCAACACATGCTGTCCGAGGTCAAAGCCAGCTAAGGTACCAACACATGCTGTCCGAGGTCAAAGCCAGCTAAGGTACCAACACATGCTGTCCGAGGTCAAAGCCAGCTAAGGTACCAACACATGCTGTCAGAGGTCAAAGCCAGCTAAAGTACCAACACATGCTGTCAGATGTCAAAGCCAGCTAAGGTACCAACACATGCTGTCAGATGTCAAAACCAGCTAAGGTACCAACACATGATGTCAGAGGTCAAACACAGCTAAGGTACCAACACATCAGAGTTCAAAGCCAGCTAAGGTACCAACACATGCAGTCAGAGATCAAAGCCAGCTAAGGTACCAACACATGCTGTCAGAGGTCAATGCCAGCTAAGGTACCAACACATGCTGTCAGAGGTCAAAGCCAACTAAAGTACCAACACATGCTGTCAGAGGTCAAAGCCAACTAAAGTACCAACACATGCTGTCAGAGGTCAAAGCCAGCTAAGGTACCAACACATGCTGTCAGAGGACAAAGCCAGCTGAAGTACCAAGACATGCCGTCAGAGGACAAAGCCAGCCGAAGTACCAACACATGCCTTCTGAGGTCAAAGCCAGCTAAGATACCAACGCATGCTGTCAGAGGTGAAAGCCAGCTGACTTACCAACACACGGTGTCAGAGGTCAAAGCCAGCTGAGGTACCAACACATGCTGTCAGAAATCAAAGCCAGCTGAGTTACCAACACATGGTATCAGAGGTCAAAGTCAGCGGAGGTACCAACACATGCTGTCACAGGTCAAAGCCAGCTAAAATACCAACACATGCTGTCAGAGGTCAAATTCAGCTAAGGTACCAATACATGCTATCAGAAGTCAAAGTCAGCTGAGGTACCAACACATGCTGTCAGAGGTCAAAGCCAGCTAAGGTACCAACACATGCTGTGAGAGGTCAAAGCCAGCTAAGGTACCAACACATGCTGTGAGAGGTTAAAGCCAGCTAAGGTACCAACACATGCTGTCAGAAGTCAAAGCCAGCTAAGGTACCTACACATGCTGTCAAAGGTCAAGCCCAGTTAAAATACCAACACATGCTGTCAGAGGTCAAAGCCAGCTTAAATACCAACACATGCTGTCAGAGGTCAAAGTCAGCCAAAATACCAACAAATGCTGTCAGAGGTCAAAGCCAGCTAAGGTACCAACACATGCTGTCAGAGGTCAAAGCCAGTTGAGGTACCAACACATACTATCAGAGATCAAATTCAACTAAGGTACCAACACATGCTGTCAGAGGTCAAAGTCAGCCAAAATACCAAGAAATGCTTTCAGAGGCCAAAGCCAGCTAAGGTACCAACACATGCAGCCAGAGGTCAAAGCCAGCTACGGTACCAACACATCAGAAGTCAAAGCCAGCTGAAGTACAAACACATGCTGTCACAGGTCAAAGCCAGCTGAGGTATCACCACATGCTGTCAGAGATCAAAGTCAGCTAAGGTACCAACACATGCTGTCAGAGGTCAAGCCAGCCAAAATACCAACAAATGCTGTCAGAGGTCAAAGCCAAATGAAATACCAACACATGCTGTCAGAGGTCAAAGCCAGCTGAAGCACCAACACATGCTGTCAGTGGTCAAAGCCAGCTAAGGTACCAACACATCAGAGGTCAAAGCCAGCTGAGGTACCAAGACATGCTGTCAGAGATCAAAGTCAGCTAAGGTACCAACATATGCTGTCAGAGGTCAAAGTCAGCTGAGGTACCAACACATGCTGTCAGAGGTCAAAGCCATCTAAGGTACCAACACATGCTGTCAGAGGCCAAAGCCAACTAAGGTACCGACATATGCTGTCAGAGGTCAAAGCCAGCAGATGTACCAAAACATGCTGTAAGAGGTCAAAGCCAGCTAAGGTACCACACATGCTGTCAGAGATCAAAGCCAGCTAAGGTACCAACACATTTTGCCAGAGGTCAAAGCCAGCTTAGGTAAAAACACATGCAGTCAGAGATCAAAGCCAGCTAAGGTACCAACACATGCAGTCAGAGGTAAAAGCCAGCTAAGGTACCAACACATCAGAGATCAAAGCCAGCTAAGGTACCAACACATTTTGTCAGAAGTCAAAGCCAGCTAAAGTACAAACTCATGCTGTCAGAGGTCAAAGTCAGCTGAAGTACCAACACATGCTGTCAGAGATCAAAGCCAGCTAAGGTACTAACATATGCTGTCAGAGGTTAAAGCCAGCTAAGGTACCTACATATGCTGTCAGAGGTCAAAGCCAGCTAAGGTACCAACACATGCTGTCAGAGGTCAAAGCCAGCTAAGGTACCAACACATGCTGTCTGAGGTCAAAGCCAGCTAAGGTACCAACACACAACACATGCTGTCAGAGATCAAAACCAGCTAAGGTACCAACACACAACACATGCTGTCAGGGATCAAAGCCAGCTAAGGTACCAATACATGCTGTCAGAAGTCAAAGCCAGCACACAACACATGCTGTCAGAGATCAAAGCCAGCTAAGGTACTAACACATGCTATCAAAAGTCAAAGCCAGCTAAGGTACCAACACTTGGTGTCAGAGGGTCTAGCCAGCTAAGGTACCAACACACAACGCATGCTGTCAGAGGTCAAACCCAGCTAAGGTTGACACCTACAACTCAGTCATTACCACCTGACAAAAGGCTAAGAAAGCAATTGCAACAGCAAGGAAGAAGGCATCAGAGGCCCTTGACCAGCTTCTGGTAAGTGACTAAGTAGATGGCACAAAAACTTTTTATCAGGATGCAAGGGAAAGACAGTAAGATAAAGGTGGTCACCAGACATCCTTCATATGGGATGCCCACCACTTCACAAGACATCAAAGATAGATGGAAAGAGTACTTCAAGGAGCTTCTGAATTAATTAAACTCTCACAGAAGCTGTCCTGTCCCAGACAGCCTACAATGAAGGAAGAAGAGGAACCCATCCTAAAAGCAGTCACAGCACTACTAAAGAAAATTAAGTAAGGGATAGCAGGCTCAGGTGAGGTCACAGTAGATATGATTAAGATGTTGGGTGAGTGTATATATCTGCTGGGCTTCTCTCCATTCAGTTAATCTTCTACTCCATATGAAGTGTTCCCATTGTCGTGGTTCTTTTGCCAGGTTTTCCAGCTCTTGACTGTGACTGCTTGCCTACCCAACCCACCTCTGTATAATATCAATTCTCCACTCTCTCACCAATTTTATTCACATCATATCTCACACTAACTTATAGAAGTGATGTTCAGTATGCTTGTTACTATCCTCATTAAATGCATGTCCAGGAAGTCAGCCTTCCTATTTCTGTAGTATTTTTGTGCAAAAAAGAAGTTATGTCTTACCATAATGTTCCATCTGTGTTGTTCATCTACTTTCATTCATCACTGATGGGTTCAGTTCCGAGCCCTCGGAACCGAGTTGGCCTATTACAAAGCTCGCGCCAGCCAAAAAACTCTCGAGTTAAGCTTCTACCCAGAATGCCCTTCTCCCTGTTACCTCAGATCAAGTTTGCTGAAGATAGAGAAATAAAGCTGAGGCCACTTCTGCGCAAATGCCCTAGTACACCATCAGGACCCAAAGCATCCCCCAGGAGCCTTTGGAGGGGGAAGGAGGGTGGGATGTGATGAATGAAAGAAGATGAACAACACAGATGGAACGTTATGGTAAGACATTACTTCTTTATCTGATGTTGTTAATCTTCTTTCCATTCATAACTGATGGGACAGAATCCCAAGCTACCTTGAGGTCCATGGGCAGCCCTTATGGAAGAACATTCCTGAGTACCACTGAGCCGAAGGCAGCTCTCCCTCTGAAGACCAGGTGCAATTTATAATGATTGATAAAGATATGAAGACCAGGTCCAATTTATAATGATTGATAGATATGAGGTGTAGCCTAAGTGGCTGCTGCGCAAATGTCATCCATGGAAACCCTGGAATGGAAAGCTACAGATGTTGCCATAGATCTAGGGGAGCGTGCTTTAACTTTTGGTATAGGTTCTTTTGTGAGGGAGTAGATAAAACGAATGCAGTCCCTCAGCCACTTTGATAACAGAATTTCCTATTCTAGGCCCAGAAAAGGAAATGAAAAGCTGTTCAGACTTATGGATAGGCTTGGTCTTGCCTAGGTAGAATCTCAATTTCCTATGTACATCCAAGGAGTGCAAGCAGTACTCTCCATTATTGGAAAAATATGGGAAGAACACAGGTAGGTCAATGGTCTGATTAATGGAGAAATTAGAGACAACTTTGGGGAGAAAGGATGGGTTCGTCTGGAGTGAAACTTTGTCTTTATGGAAGACCAAATAGGGCCTCTTGATACACAATGCCTGCAGCTCTGAGACCCGTCTGGGTGACGTGATGGCTACTAAGAACAAAGATTTCTAAGACAAGAACTTTAGGTTACACTTCAATGCAGGTTCAAATGGGTTTTGAGTCAAAGACTGAAGGACTAAAGTGAGATTACATGGTTCCACAGGCTGTCTAACAGGAGGCCTGATTGTGAGAAGTTCCCTTGAGAAAGGCTTTACATAGACGTAAGGATATGATGGGGGTTGCCATCTACACCATTGTGGAAATTAGAAATCGCTGCCAGGTGTACTCATATGGTAGAGGCAGGGGCTCCATTACCAAAAAACTTAGCCAGGTACTGCAGTACTGCAGTCACTGGAGCCGAATATGGGTCTAGCATGTTATCCTTAGTCCGGATGGAGAACCTTTTCCATTTATCCCGATATAGTCTTTTGGTGGATGGTTTATGAGAGGCCAGAATGATGTCCTGAACAGGTGAGATTAGCTTGCCTGGCAACTAACGGAAGTGGAGAAACCAAGCTTTTAGCTTGAGACTGGACAGATTCGGGTGGCTCAACCATTGGGATGAGTAATCAGATCTGGACAAGGGTCCAGAATCCACAGCAGGTATACTAGGTGAGGCCGGAGGAAGGGGAACCAAACTTGTCGAAACCAGAATGGAGCTATGAGGATCACCTTGCATCTCACCCAAAGAGCTTTCTTTAAGAACTGAGGGATAAGTGGAATGGGAGGATAAGCATAAAGAAGTCCTGTGGGCCAATTGTGGATCAGAGTGTCCCTCGGGGACTGCCCCTTCAGGGGGAAAAGGGCAAAATAGCTGCTGCATTTGTTGCTCAATGGGGAGGTAAAAAGATCGCAGCAAAGCTGGCCCCAATGGCTGAACATTTCTGTCGCCACCTTGGGACAGAGGGACCACTCGTGAGGCAGAAGGATGCATCTGCTTAGTTTGTCCAAATTTACGATGGAGCTCCCTCGGATATGCATTGCTATCAGGAAGCAGTCGGAAGCTATCGCCCACTGCCAGATTCTCATCGCCTCTTGACACAGGGGGTAGGACTTGGTTCCTCCTTGTTTGTTGATGTACCAGGCCACCGACATACTGTCTGACTGAATTGCAATCGTCTCAGAAGGGAGAACCGGGTGAAATGCCTGCAACGCTGACAGCACCGCTCTCAGTTCCAGAACACTGATATGCAGGTTGTCCTACCATGCGCTTTGGACAGTCTTTCCCCTGGAAATGGCCCTCCCATCTGATCAGGGAAGCATCCGTGGTCACAATGGCCTTGGGCTGGGGAGACTGGAATGGGCGACTCCGAAGTTCTACATTTGACCTCATCCACCAAAGAAGGTCCTGCTTGCAGGAGTTGGTTATATAAATATGGGAAATGAGAGAGTGATAATTTGGGAACCACTGTGAAAGAAGAAGCCACTGCAGGATTCGCACGTGAAGTTTCTCAGGAGTTGGTTATATAAATCTGAGAACTGAGAGGGTGACAGTTTGGGAACCACTGTGAAAGAAGAAGCCACTGCAGGATTCGCACGTGAAGCTTCGCAAGGGGCACTATCAGAACTGAAGCTGTCATGGATCCTAGGGTCTAAAGAACCTCCCTTGCTGAAACTTTTGTCTGACAGAGAATTACACGGAGCTGGAGCCTCAATCTGTGTGTTAGGAGTGACACTAGCCAGGACCGGGTATTAAACACAGTTCCAATGAATCCTATTTGCTGCATAAGAGTAAGGTTTGACTTCTCCCAGTGTACTGTTATGCACAAAGTTTCTGCCAGAGAGTATAATGTATAATGCAGGGCTGTTACCAGCAGATGCTTGGTGGGGATGGTGAGGAGCCAGTCATCCAAATATGGAAACACCTGGAATCCTTGTAGTTTCAAGTGAGCTGTGACCACTGCCATAAACTTCGTGAACACTCTGGGGGCTGTAGAAAGACTGAATGGCAGGGCACAAAATTGATAGGGACTGTCTCCCAGCCGGAAGCAAAGCAGACTCCTGGAGCGTTTGTCCATTTTGATGTGAAAATACGCATTCCTGAAATCAATCGAGCACATCCAATTGCCTTCTCTTAAAAAAAAGGGAGAATGGACTGAACCGTGACCATCCGGAATTTGGTTTGGGTGACAGACTTGTTTAAGCTGCTGAGATCCAGAATGGGTCTCCAGTCCCGTCTTTCTTGGTACCAAAAAGAATCTTGAGTAGAATCCGGATCCACATTGGTCTGGTGGGACTGGCTGGATAACTCTTTTTTGAGACAGCTTTATTTATTTCTGAAGCTGTGTCTTTCCCTTTGACCGGGTGGAATGTCTGGAAGCTTTTTTGGAAGTTTTGGTTGACAAGAAAGGGGAATGGTGTAACCTCTGGTGATTATACTTTGCACCCAACGATCAGTGTTAATAGACTGCCAGGCAGTTTGGTGCACAGAAAAATGAACCCTGACTGCTTCCAGAGGTAAGCAATCGGGCTGCTCTTCAGAAGCGTTGGTAAGGCTGTCCAGAGAAGGAATCCCTAGAGCCCTGGTTACAAGGACCCCCCCCTCTCTCTGCCCCTGTAGGGGGGTCTTCTGGAATTGTTACCCCCTCTGCCCCTGGGGGTATTCATCGCCATGTGCGGCACATTTTCCCACTCCTCTCATTCCTGGAAAAGGAACGTTGAGGGTTGGAAAAGGACAGGGTCTTTCCATCTTGCTCGCACCTAGCTAGCATGTCCTTCACTTTGGAGAAAAAAAAGGGATGATGCTTAGATGGGAGCATTCAGAAAGGAAGACTTGAAGAGATCTGCAAGGTCACAAATGCGCATCCAGGCATGATGTCTCATGACAATGCCTGAACTCGGCGCTCTAACCATTCCTTCGGTTGCATGCAATAGCAACCTCATGGATGAGATGGAAATCGATTCCAGGGTTGTGAGCTGCGAGGCAACTTTATACCTTACCCCGTCAGACATCTGTCTTGCAAGTGCTCCAGAGAGTTCGGAGATCAAGTCCCTCTGGAGCCTCGTAAAATGTGCCAAGTAGTTCAGAGACAGTATGGCAAAGGTCGCTGATGCGTAAACTTGCTTCCCAACTCTGTCCACCTCCCGGGACTCTATGTGGGGCGGTGGACAGCTGGACTTTCCTCAGCCAAATCTTTTTTCATGGCACCATAGCGTCGACTGGTAATCCTCTGGACCAGTGCGGGTTTTCCTCGGGTGGGGAAAGAATTCTGTCAGGTCTCCGAGGGATCACCTCAATGGAATCAGGGTTCTTCCAAGCGCACTGCACAATGAGCTGGACAAGCTCAATGGCAGGTGGAGTCACCCAAGAGGTAGAAGGCTGGGAGCGAAAAGCCTGCAGGAACACGGACTCTGACAAAGGGATGAAGGGCTTCCAGTCACCTCTCTGTTTCAGCATTTCAAGAATGTCTCCAAAACAGACATCATCAGGAGGTGACCGTGGGGACCCTTCACCATCATTGTAATCCATGACTTCTGTTAGAGACTCCTCGGGCAAGTCTACATGCTTCCTCTTGTATGATTTCTTTCGAGGGGGCTCCTCAGTGGGGGACTCTGAAGAGGACTCGGAAGAGCGGGTACCCTGACAGCGGTGTTCTGCGGCTTCTCTGCCCGGTGCCCCGGGGAGGTGGTCTGTGTCAGCTGTAGCTCAGAGGGTGAGGACTGGGGTTCCGACATCAATAGAGTGCTCACAGAAGCAAAAGCCCTCTCCATTGCGTGGAAAGCGGGTGTGTCCAAAGAGGGATGGGAGCCCGGAACTGAGAAAGACAACTTCAAGACCGGGGTCACACCCCGCTCCGACGAACCCGCCCCCACAGATGGAGCCTCAAGCAGGATCAGTGCAGACGAAACAACAGGCACCAAGGATGGAACCGAAGGCACACTCAGAACCATGCCCCGAGCCGAGGAGTCTGCCCCCCAATCCCAAGATTGAGGATTGAGGAAGGACCGGTTCCGTAGGAACCGAGGACCAAAGGGGCAAACCCAGAGCCTTAGTGAGGTCCACTACAGGCACCGAAGTGGTGGGTTCCAAGAAGGACGTTGGAGCAGAAAGCTTCAGAACTGGAATGGTCGAAGGAGGAGAGTAAGATGGAGTCCGTGGAAAAAACAATCCAAGTCCTGGAGGCAGATGGGTCTTAGAAGGTGTGGGTATCCTCCTGGCTGCCAATAGCTGGTCCACAAGAAACACCACATCGAGTTCTGACAGGCTCCTGGTGGATCTAGCGTATACTCCAGATGGGGAGTCGCGTTGTTCAATGAAAGGGCTATACATCTGACCCAGGAATGGGTCTACAGATTGACAGTATTGGGTCCATGGTGCAAGGTCTGCCAGCACCTATGTCTCAAGTTTTGAGACTGGGATTAAAGGGGTCAATTCCAGTTTAGTCAGAACTGAAAACTGAACAATGCTCGGTGCCAAAAGGGGCACTCTGAGCCGAAGTGGAGGATTCCAATGTCAAATCAGAGGTAGGCACCAAAGGAATGCACTGAACCAGAGTGATCACAGGTGCTGAAGTCATAGCAGGCGTAATGAGGTCTATCGTTCATGCTGGAGGCAGAATTGGAGCCGAAGCTGCCGCCGATATCGTAAGCTTTGAAGAGCTCGGAGCCGACAAGGACAGTGCCGACGAGGCCGATTTATGCTCCAAGGACAACTTAGGAAAGTACATTTGTGTACATTTACCATAAATGTAGGTGTTCGAGTGTATTCACTGTTGCAGTCATTACATTTGGGTAATCTGCTGGCAGGTTGCCCTCAGTCGGCCTGAATTTCAAAGTCTTGGGTCCTGCGTCGGTTGCTGTCTCCTCTTCCATGTCGTCAGGTCGTCAGGGGTATAAAACATGCAGCCGACGTCATTTTCTTTAGTTTTTCTTGCCCCCAATGTCAGGTGCCCCCAAAAAGGTAGCAAATATATATATATATATATATATATATATATATATATATATATGGGAACACTACTGAATCTCGAACCTTTGAAATCTCGAATTTCAAAAGCTCGAAACATGTAAAAACCCCACATTAAAAGACCAGAAGCGAAATTCAAAATCCCGATGTTAAGGGATTTTGAGTTAGCGCTTCTGGTGTTGTGGTTCAGGTAAGTATGTGTGTGTAAGTGTGTTTGTGAGGGGCTTTAGTGTGTGTAAGTGTGTGTTGTGACTATGGTGTGTGTGTGTGTGTGTGTGTGTGTGTGTGAGGGGCTGTAATGTGTGGGTGTGAGTTTGCCTTGTGTGTATGTTTGTGCGATCTCGGAGTTAGAATATTAAAGTAGGGGGGTTGCAGGGGGGCAAAGCCCCCCTGCTTATCTTTAGTGTAGGGTGGTTTGTTTGGTTATGGGGGGAGGCTGTGTGTGTGTGCTGTATGTATGTAGTACTTTCGCAATTTTGAATTTTGCAGTTTTAATATTTTGGTAATTTGGGGTTTTGGGCTTAAAGTCTCGGTATTTAGGTCTTCGGGATTGTGTTATTTAGGGATTCAGTAGTGAATCCATATATATATATATATATATATATATATATATATATATATATATATATATATGTATATATATATGTATATATATATATATATATATATATATATATATATATATATATATATATATATATATATATATACACACATACATGCATCAATATAAACTTTACCTTCATCTACAAGCAAATACACCACATAAGTTGTAGAAGATAGTGAAGGAAAAATAAACTCCAGAATGACAGGGGGATGGCGGGAGAGTAACCTGGACTGCAACAGTGAATACACTCGAACATCTACATTTATGGTAAGTGTACACAACTGTACTATGTTCTTCATGTTTCACTGTTGCAGTCATTACATGTGGGGAGAATCCCAAAGCTATGTTTGGGGGGCTGGAGCTAAACAGCATTAGGAGCGGCTATAAGGCCCTGCAGAACTGCAGTGGCAAAGCCTGCTCTGGATTTAGAGTAAAGAGGCAAATGATAATGCTTTGTAAAGGTGTGAACAGAACTCCAAGTAGCAGTCTCTAGAATGTCTTTGGTTGGTACTCCCCTTAGAAAGGCTGCTGAAGTAGCTGCAGCTCTGGTGGAATGAGACCTAATGCCCTTGGGCACAGGTTTACCATGGTGTAAGTAGCAGAAATGGATGCAGTGGCTTATCCACTTTGAAATTGCCTGCTTTGAAATGGCCTTGCCCTCTGATCCTGCAGCATATGTCACCAGTAATTGCTCAGTTTTTCTTAGAGCTTTAGTCCTGCTTAAGTAGAATCTTAGTTTCTGTGTACGTCCAAGGAATGCAGAATTCTCTCCCCCTTGTTCTGCGGATTTGGATAAAAGGTTGGCAGATGAACTGTTTGGTTAAGAGCCACACTGGAAACCACCTTAGGCATAAAAGTAGGATTTGTCCTCAGAGATACCCTGTCTGGGTAAAATATGATAAAAGGCTCTATAGCCATGAGGGCCTGTAGCTCTGAAACTCTTCTTGCTGAAGTAATTGCTAGAAGCAGAGCTGTTGTCCATGATAAGAACTTTATATCAGCGGTAGCAGCTGGTTCAAATGGAGGCAGGGTGATCTTTTCCAACACATAATTGAGGTCCCATGCAGGCAATGGTGATCTTCTAGGAGGCCTTACATTTTTGACTCCTCTAAGATACTGCCATAGTAAAGGATGAGAAAAGATTGGTGGCTCTGTATTGTAATGAGCCGAAATGGCAGAGGCATGGATTTTAATTGATGAGAAAGATAGGCCTTTGTCAAGCATCTCAGTTAAGTATTGCAATATCTGAGGAATATTTGGTTCTGCTGTATCAATTCCTTGTGCTTGATTCCAAGCACAGAATCTCTTCCATTTGTCAGCATAAGATTTTCTAGTACTAGGCCTTCTGGCTTCCAAAATGACATCCATCACAGCTTTACTGAGAGGTGTTGTCTGTATGACTACATGATCAGCCATGCTGCCAGGTTCAGAGTCTGTAGTTGATTGTGCAGGATCTGATTGTTTTGCTGGGACAGTAGTTGTGGTCTTTGAGGCACGGTCCAAGCTGGGTATTGAGACAAGTTCCTTAAGATTGGGTACCAGTACTGGCGTGGCCAGTCTGGGGCAATTAGAGTCATCTTTGGTTTCTCTTGTCTGACTTTTAGGAGGACCTTGGGGAGAAGAGGCAGAGGAGGAAAGGCGTAAACTGATAGGTTTTTCCAACTGAAGGATAGGGCATCCACTTTCCATGCTTGTCTGTGATAAGTCCTTGTGCAGAATCTTTTCAATTGATAATTTTGAGGAGAGGCAAAGAGATCTATGTCTGGGCTCCCCCATTTCTCTCTTATCATGCTGAAGACTTGTGGATTTAGTTTCCACTCGTGAGGGTCCATAAGGTTTCTGCTTAAATCATCTGCCAGAGTGTTTTGTTTTCCTGGCAGGAATTGAGCTTGAAGATGTATTTGGTAGGTCAAAGCTGTGTTCCACAGTGTCATGGCTAATCTGCAGAGGGGGGGGGGGGGTGAGTGTGTGCCCCCTTGCTTGTTTATATACCACATGACTGTGGTGCTGTCCATCTTTATCAGTAGTTGTTCTGGATGAAGTAAGTCCTTGAAGGCTGTTAGGGCATTTTGAACAGCTAGCATCTCTTTCTGGTTGATATGCAGATGCATTTGGTTTGGTGACCATATGCCCTGAATGCATCTTCCTGCCATGTGGGCCCCCCAGGCATAATCTGATGCGTCTGTTGTTAAAGTTTAGCTGGCAGGGGGTAGAGTGAAGGGCCGTCCCATGTTTTGGTGACAGGCCTTTGCCCACCCTAGAAACTCTTGTTGCAGGCAGGGAATGAGAGGAATCATGGTTTCCAGACTGTGTGAATGTTGACTCCATAAACTTTTTAGGTACCACTGAAGTTTCCTCATATGCAGTCTTGCATATGGAATCAGTAGGATGCAGGATGCCATGTAGCCCAGAGCCTGCAGGATTTGTCTTGCAGAAGACTGTGCTTTTGTTGCCATCAGTTTGAAGTAAGTAGTCAGTTGCCTTTGTTTGTCTGGCGTGAGGTGAGCCATCTGGGCAGTTGTGAATGTTATCTTTTGAGAGGGTACCAGTTGTGATTTCTTTTCGTTTATTGTGTACCCTAGGCATGATAGAAGCCTTTTCACAAACACCAGGTGTCGAAGAAGAATGTCCTTGTTCTCTGCTTGAATGAGACAGTCGTCCAAGTAAGGATATATCTGTATAAGTCTTTGTCTGCAAAATGCAATTACTGGTGCCAGGCACTTTGTAAAGACACTGGGCACAGTAGATAAGCCAAAGGGCAGTGCAGAGAATTGGTAATGCATTAAGTCAGCCTTGAATCTGAGGTATCTTCTGCACGACTGTATTATTGGGACATGCAGGTATGCCTCTTTTAGATCTAAAAGTCACCAGCAAAACATTCTTGTCCAGCATGGGCAGAAGCTGCTGCAAAGTCAGCATTTGGAATTTTGGAATGTTCAGGTATGTGTTAAAAATCGATAAATCCAGTATTGGCCGCCAGGCCTTGTCCTTTCTGGGTACCAAGAACAGTCTTGAGTAAAAACCTTGTCCTTTTTCCTGTTCTGGTACTGTTTGAATGGCACCCATATCCATGAGGAACGTAACCTATTTCTGTGCCTCTGCCCATTGATTTTTTGGCAGATCTGGCCAACCATTTGCCATTGGCAGAGTGTGGAAATGGAATCTGTATCCCTGTGATACGATGTTTAGTACCCACTTGTCCTGGGTTATTAACTGCCAATTTTGAGTAAAAAGTGCTAATTTTCCCCCTATGGGTGCTGCCAAAAGATAAGTGCTTGGTGAAGGCCGAGGGAAGTCATTAGGATTGCTGTCTGTAGGTTTGCGCTTTATCTCCTCCAGATTTGGAGGTGGAAGCGCCCCATTCCTTTGACCTGTATGAATCTTGCGCTTGGTATCTGGAACCCTTAGGGCATCTGGATTTGCCCCTTTGAGCTCTGTCTGACACAGGAAAGGACCACTTTTTGGTAGGCCAGTGTCTACTGAATCTTGGTGGCTGTACTTGTAAGAAGTCTTTAACAGTTTGCATAGACTTAGCTTTGTCGTCCATTTTCTTTAAAACCTCTTCTGCCTTAATACAAAACAGAGAATCATGCTGTAAAGGTGCATCTAGCAATTTAGCTTTAACATGATCAGGTAAATTTTGTTCCTTTAACCAGGCATGCCTCCTAATCACAGATCCAGTAACTGTGGCCCTGCAGGAGGCCTCTAAGGAATCAAAACCACATTGCAAACTATGCTTTCCAACTTGTTCAGCTGCATGCAATAATTCCTGCAATTTTTTTATTTTCTGCACATTCTGAAATCAACATCATTTTCTGTTTCAGCAATCCCATAACATGTTGTTGGTACTTAAGCATATGAAATTGACAGTTTAAGGCCCTGATTGCCAGGGCTGCAGATGTATAAACCTTTTTTCCACATCTGTCCAGTGCCCTTGAATCTCTGTCAGAGGGGGTAGGATTTTTTGCTGTTGAGGCCTTAACTCCCTTTGGACCCTGTGAAATAATTTCAGGATCAGCAGCAGGGTTTCTAAATAAAACTTTATGTGAGTCAGGGACCCTGTGATATCTGTTAGGCTTACTGGGAGCTGGAGGTAAGGAGTCAGGGGACAAGCTTGACTCCGAAAACACATCATCCACAATGTCTAAAACAGGGGGAATGGCTAAAGGCCTGTGCTGAGGGAGAAGAAGGAAATCCCTGAGCCTCTTTTTTGATTCTGAGAAGTCTTGACTCTCCCAGTGAAAATGCTCCCTCAACGTATGCAAGGTTTCTCCAAATTAATAATCCTCAGGAGGAGATGCAGATGGAATAGACTCCTCAGCATCAGAATCCTCATAGGGATGTATAGATAATTCCTGATCAGAAGAGGAATCAGAAGAAACAGAAACCTGATCTGAAGATTCATAATCAGTGTCTTGCCTAGGCCTCTTATCAGGAGGGGGATGGGTACCCCTGATCAAGGTAATAAGATCTTAAGCCATTTTGATCATCTGTTTTTTAGGCATAGAGGCCTGTGCACGTGGCTCATGCGTCGTTTTTTTAGTTTTAGAAGTTGCTTTTGTCTTTGGTTTTGCAGCTGTCGTCGGTTTGATATACAAATGCTGAGGTCTGAATACACCTTCAGAAGCCGGTGCCTGCTCAGCGGCTCCGGACCCATCCGAGGGTGATACATCCGTCGGTCCAATACCTTGAGTATCTTGCGGCATGCCGGACTCCACATGGGTGTCGGCAGAGGCCTGCGACTCAAAGGTAGTGGGTATCAGGGGCTGTGAAAGTGCCTCCCTGAGTACCAGCAAACCGAAATATGGCTTAGGAGAAGCTTTGTCATCGGTTTTGGATCTCGACTGCCTTTCTCTGTCCTTTTCTTTGCGTTTTTTATGTACTCTGGTAGTCGGATTGCTATCTGATGACATTTCTGGGTAGTTAAATCTGTTTCAAAAATACTTTGATGCAAAAATATACCGACGCTTAATAGTGCGTTGGTTAAATCTAGCATAAAACCGACAGCCAGGCATGTTGTGATCAGGGCCTAGGCAAGGAATACAGTATAAATGGAAATCCTTATGAGGTATTTGCTTCCCACAGTAATACAACTATTAACTTTTTCTGACATCGGTAAAAAGCAAGAAAAAAGTTTCCCCAATGGGGTACTTAGCTTTAGTGAAGACTTCGGTTCTGAAACTCAGACTCGAATATTTCAGTAGTTGGCCGACCGGCACTTGCGAAATGCTTCTGCTTCAGGCACTGCGCAGCAAGAAAGTCTAAAGAAAATGGCGTCGGCTGCATGTTTTATACCCCTAACGACCTGACATCATGGAAGAGGAGACAGCAACCGACGCAGGACCCAAGACTTTGGAATTCAGGCCGACTGAGGGCAACCTGCCAGCAGATTACCCAAATGTAATGACTGCAACAGTGAAACACGAAGAACATCTTTTGGTTTCATAGGCTTACCCTGATCACCAGAGGGTGAAAAGGGACCCAAGTGGGACCTCTTTTTGTCTTTAGTAGGAGGGGTTGAGACCGTCATCGCAGAAATGGCCTCTGAAAAGGGAGACTTAAGTAACCCTCTCAGAATCAATTTGTTCTTGCGATCATTCATAGTGTGTTGACTGAAACTTTGACAAATGCCACAGGGAGGTTGCACTGAGAGATGGGGCACTCCCAAACAATACACACAATCATCATGAGAGTCACTATTGCCATTACACGAAGTACAATGCTTAAAACCCAAAGTACCCTTCTTATCCGATATCTTGAAAGAGACACACAACAGGCTAGCACTTCAAAACCAAGTCGAAACAAGTCTGCTTTAGCAATTTAGAAAAGAGCTCAAAAAGCACACAGTAGTTATAGATACACATATAATAGCAACTTACTACAAAAGGCACTAGTAGGTTAGGAAGGAAAAGAAATATCAACTATGGTATTGGAGGAATACCACAAGGGTAAAGAGAGAGGGCCGTACCAACAATGGTACTTGAAAGTTTACGAATGGGTAGAGAAAGGAAGAAGACAGAGCAAGATCTAATTGTAATTTAACACAAGAAAGGCTAATGCTCGATAAAGGAAGAAATCTCAAAGAATTTTTCACACAAAATATCAAAAAAGTTTTCACTTAGCTGAGAGCTCAGCTGAAACGCGACTTTACAGCTATGCGGCAAAAGAGATCTGAGGTAACAAAGAGAAGGGCATTCTGGGTAGAAGCTTTGCTCGAGTGTTTTTTGGCTGGCGTGAGCTTGGTAATAGATCAACTCGGTTCCGAGGGCTCGGAACCGAACCCATCAGTGATGAATGGAAAGAAGATTAACAACATCAGATGAAATAGTTTGCATATTTGTACAGTGTGGTTCTTTCAGCACTTTTCTGTGTTAAACAGCTCTCTTTCAATACATGTTTTTGTGTCTTACCTCGAGTGCCTCCATGGCAAGCTCTGGTGGGTTGTGGTAGTGAATTTTCTTGGGATATCTCGCAGCCTCTTCATGTAGGTAGTGTGCTGCTTGCCTGTAGTGCTGAAGGTATATATACGGTGCCTGTCTCTGTTTTTCTGCTATCTTTCCCAGCATATAATGGATAAGCCACTCTTCCTCATCACCATCGCCTTCACAGCGTGATGCAGATATGAAGCACTGATAAGCAGTCTCCAGCATGCTGTCTCGTCGTTCCTCCATCTGAAACAGAAAAAAAACACCCATAAGCATTAAGCTGTAGCTGGCAGAATGAAAAGGAAGATGGCAAGCAGAATGAAACGACAGTCTCATGCTGAGAGTATGCATAATGAAAAGGAAGACGGCAAGCAGAATGATCGACAGTCTCATGCCGAGAATATGCAGAATGAAAAGGAAGACGGCAAGCAGAATGATACGACAGTCTCATGCTGAGAGTATGCAGAATGAAAAGGAAGATGGCAAGCAGAATGATCGACAGTCTCATGCCGAGAATATGCAGAATGAAAAGGAAGACGGCAAGCAGAATGATACGACAGTCTCATGCTGAGAGTATGCAGAATGAAAAGGAAGACGGCAAGCAGAATGATACGACAGTCTCATGCTGAGAGTATGCAGAATGAAAAGGAAGACGGCAAGCAGAATGAAAGGACAGTCTCATGCTGAGAGTATGCAGAATGAAAAGGAAGACGGCAAGCAGAATGATCGACAGTCTCATGCCGAGAATATGCAGAATGAAAAGGAAGATGGCAAGCAGAATGAAACGACAGTCTCATGCTGAGAGTATGCAGAATGAAAAGGAAGACGGCAAGCAGAATGATCGACAGTCTCATGCCGAGAATATGCAGAATGAAAAGGAAGACGGCAAGCAGAATGATACGAGTCTCATGCTGAGAGTATGCAGAATGAAAAGGAAGACAGCAAGCAGAATGATACGACAGTCTCATGCTGAGAGTATGCAGAATGAAAAGGAAGACGGCAAGCAGAATGAAAGGACAGTCTCATGCTGAGAGTATGCAGAATGAAAAGGAAGACTGCAAGCAGAATGATACAACAGTCTCACGCTGAGAGTATGCAGAATGAAAAGGAAGACGGCAAGCAGAATGAAAGGACAGTCTCATGCTGAGAGTATGCAGAATGAAAAGGAAGACGGCAAGCAGAATGAAAGGACAGTCTCATGCTGAGAGCATGCAGAATGAAAAGGAAGACGGCAAGCAGAATGATACGACAGTCTCATGCTGAGATATGCAGAATGAAAAGGAAGACGGCAAGCAGAATGATACGACAGTCTCATGCTGAGAGTATGCAGAATGAAAAGGAAGACGGCAAGCAGAATGAAAGGACAGTTCATGCTGAGAGTATACAGAATGAAAAGGAAGACGGCAAGCAGAATGATACGAGACTCACGCTGAGAGTATGCAGAATGAAAAGGAAGACGGCAAGCAGAATGAAAGGACAGTCTCATGCTGAGAGTAAGCAGAATGAAAAGGAAGATGGCAAGTAGAATGATATGACAGTCTCACGCTGAGAGTATGCAGAATGAAAAGGAAGATGGCAAGCAGAATGATCGACAGTCTCATGCCAAGAGTATGCATGCAAGAAACACGAACTTATGCAGGTAAGGTGGACGTGTGTGTTCACGTGATGCAATTCTGTATGCATGACAAATGTATACCTCTAAATGCCTGCACAAAATCAGAGCATGTGCACAAATGTACCTGGGCTTGTGAAAAAGTGTAAATGTGTAAATGTTTAAGTCGAGAGTAAAGGAAGAAAATGGGAATACTTGCAGCATTTTTTTTTGCAATACTCACTGGCTAAGTGGCTTGGAATAGGAATGCAGCATCCCCCATGAGCCCACTACTGCCCCATCCGCATTTATTACATAATTATTCAGCTCACCCTCCACCCATATGGTTAGGGGACACCAGTCTGCCAGTGAGGTGGTAGAATCATTCAGTCTGGAAAATAGGAATCAGAGAGCCCCCACAGCAGCCAGCAGAGTAATGGCTGTGGTAGCATCACCATCCCAGGCCCCAGGTTTGAGACACCTCCAGACCCCAAACTGCAGCCTCAACAGGGCTATGGACAGAACCTGCTCATCACCCTCATTTCTTCCTCCTGATAAAGGTGAGCAAGCTAAGCCTTTTCATTCCTTCCCCTCAGACGTCCAAGTACTTAATGAACGCCGGTTACCTGGGTCAAAGGGTTTTATCCAGCTATACCACCAAAGTGGCAAAATGAGGCAATTCTGTGACTACAGCATGGATGACATCTGTAAGTCTGCATCTCTTACATATCTTGCCTTCACCACAGTCCTGTATCCATTTATTTATGTATTTATTTATTTTTTATTAGTTCATCATCTACTTACCAGGTAGTGGGCTGGTCCTTGGACACTTTACAGCAGTGACTTGGCTAAAGCCAGTACATACTTACAAAACATCTGACATCTTATTTACTGTATTTGCTAACTGGGAGAGGTGGCCTGATTTGAAAAACCCACCTCAATAAAATTCCTGGCGAAATGCAGATACATCTGCAATTGCAGTAATGCAGCATTTACAACAGTATAATGCATGATATCATTTAAATTTTACATTTCTCCAAACATATCAATAGAACAAAGTGTTTACAACAGTATAGTAATGTTTACAATTTCATAACGTTTTCAAATCAGTATGGTTAGACAAGAATATAAAGAACAGGATTTCCGGTTTTTCATAAGCAGAGTGTTTCACATTTTCCACTTACACTGCGTTCTGCTATGGCACCTTGAGGATATATATCTTTCTCCTCGCATGCAATTACTCATGGTATAACAAACATTCCAGATACACCTTGCAAGTACTAAAAAAGTATGAGAGAACAGTGATTTCAGCATTGGACAATAGCAGCAACAGCTGAAAATATCTGAGAAAAAGGTGGCAGCTACATCACTAAGAAAAATAGTCTTAACATAGAACCCCAGGGTAAGGGACAAGACCAGCAGTGGAGAGATGGTGGACTCTAGACAGACAAGCTGGTGGTTCTTAAAGAACTATTCGGACAGAGCTCAAAAGCTCAATTTTACACTGGGAGACGTTAATGGCAGATTCTACTGAGAGGACCAGGGAGATGGAAACAGTTTTGAGTAACTACAAAGAAAGAATATAGGACAATATCCAACAGACATCCCAACTATATATGCGATCCGGAGGAATGGAAGCCAATATGGATGCTAATAGATGAAATTCAACAGGACCAATTATATACAGCCAGAAGGGAAAAAAACTCAGGTTCAGTGGAATACCTGAGGGGGATGAGGGAAATAACTGAAAATGCTTCTTAACTCATTAGCTAGCATGTCGATCCATGACCACTGCAGCAAATTACAACAGAGTGAGCTCAAAGAAACACATGGTACCCTAGTAACCAAAGAGGTCTCCAGCAGATCTTAACTGGTTTTAAGACCTACAAACTGAAGGAACAAATCATTCTGGCGCAAAATGGATGTGTGGACAGGCCAGAGTACATGTAGATCAAGACTACTCTTCTGAAACGAGGAAGAGGATGGCAGCATTTCTACCCGTTACTAAAATGTCAAAGCACAAGAACATTAGGGTAAGAATACATTGTCATTTGCAAGGCTTTCTTGCCTGAGGGAACAAACGCTACAGATTAGCCTTAAAAGGTGTCCAGCTGGACTGAGAACAAAAATAGCCAAGACACTGTGCAAGTTAGCTCCTTCTTGGAGACACTCCTGAACTGGGACAATGAACAACAATGTGGAGGGGTCTCTGTCCACCTTTTCCACTGTTTTAAAAGATCTCAAATATTAAAAGAGATTGACGTCATCTCTCAGTAGAAGAAATTAAGATACTTCTGTTGAATGATAAATTGTTAAAAGGTAAAATGTGTAAATAGCACTGGTATGTCAAAGAAATACAAGGAACACTCTTCTGTTTTTTTTTGTTTTTTTTATGAACACATCAATATTAGGAGGGAGACATCTTTCTATAGATTTGAAATGTATGAAAGTACTCTAACTGGCATGCTACATTGTTCCTGGAGCAGTAAAAAGTACAGTTTTGTACCTACCATAAATGTAGATGTTCGAGTGTATATACTGTTGCAGTCATCACACTTGGGGGGTTATCCTGCCGCCAGGCGGTCCCGCAGTCGGCCGAATCCCAAAGTCTTGGTCCGGTGTCAGTTGTCGTCGCTTCTTCCCTGACGTCAGTGCGACAGGGGTATAAAAGAGGCAGCCAACGCCATTTTCTTCAGTTTTTCTTGCCCCAGATGCCAGGTGCCCCCAACTAGGAAGGCAATTCAAATAAGTATGCAAAAATACCTTAGTAGATAAACAACAGTACTAGCTGTTATCAAATACACCATATAGACATGCATCCAACTGATTGATGTACATGGAGTTATAAGTAACATCCAGGTATGTAGAGGGGATGGTGGGAGGGTAACCTGGACTGCAGCAGTATATACACTCGAACATCTACATTTATGGTAGGTACAAAACTGTACTATGTTCATCGTGTTATACTGCTGCAGTCATCACACTTGGGTTGAATCCCAAAGCTATGGATGGGTGGCTGGTACTAAACTGGGTTAGGTGAAGCTAGGATGCCCTGCAGAACTGCAGAGGCAAAACCAGCTCTGGTTTTTGAGTATAATGGAAGGTGGTAGTGCTTGGTAAAGGTGTGCACTGAACTCCAAGTAGCTGCCTCCAGAATATCCTTGGTTGGAACCCCTCTGAGAAAGGCTGCTGAGGTTGCTGTAGCCCTGGAAGAATGGGACCTAATATTAACAGGCACTGCTTTCCCGTGGTGCGAGTAGCAAAAGCGGATACAATGTGCTATCCATTTGGAGATGGTCTGTTTTGAAATAGCCTTTCCTTGTGAACCTGCAGCATAGGATACAAAGAGTTGGTCAGTTTTTCTGAAGGTCTTTGTCTTATCCAGATAGTAACGTAGCTGTCTGTGAATGTCCAAAGAGTGAAGGAGTTTTTCTCCTTTATTCTGGGGGTTTGGATAAAAGGTGGGTAAATGAATGGTCTGATTCAAAGCCATACTGGATACTACCTTTGGCATAAAGGTAGGGATGTTCAGAAGAAGAGACTCTGATGGAACATGATGAAAGGTTCCACTGCCATGAGTGTCTGTAGTTCTGAGACCCTGTGTGCTGAGGTGATAGACAGCAACAGAGCTGTTTTCCATGACAAGTATTGTAGTTCTGCTGAGAAGGCTGGTACGAAAGGAGGCATTGTTAATTTTTTTAAAAGGTCCCAAGCTAGCGTTGGGTGTTTTCTGGGGGTCTTATATTCTTAGCCCCTCTGAGAAATTGCCTTAGTAAAGGATGTGAGAATATGGGAGGATCCGTATTATATTGAGCTGAAAAGGCCGAAGCATGGATCTTAATGGATGAGAAAGAAAGGCCTTTGTGTAGCATCTCAGTTAAGTATTGCAGTATTTGAGGAACGCTTGGTATCCCAGGATTTTGGCCTTTAGCCTGGTGTCATGCACAAAATCTTTTCCATTTGTCTGAGTAAGTTTTCCTGGTGCTGGGCCTCCTGGCCTTCAAAATGACATTCAGGACGTCCTTTGAGAGAAGTGTTGATTGATAAATCAAGGTATTCTCCATGCAGCTAAATTTAAAGTCCTGAGCTGACAGTGAAGGATCTGAGAGTTTTGCTGAGTCAACAGAAGTGGGAATTGATAAGTCCTTGTGCAAAATTTCTGCAGTTGGCAATTGTTGGGGGAGGCAAATAGATCTATGTCTGGGCGTCCCCACCTTTGAGTTATCATTGAAAATACTTGTGGGTGTAGTCTCCACTCGTGCGGATCTGCCAAATTTCTGCTTAATTCGTCTGCCAATATGTTTTCCTTTCCTGGCAGGAATTGTGCTTGCAGTTGTACTTGGTGAGTCAATGCTGTGTTCCACAAGGTCATTGCCTGTTTGCATAAAGGGTAGGAGTTTTGTTTATGTACCACATAACTGTGGTGTTGTCTGTCCTTATTAGTAGTTGTCCTGGATGCAAGAGGTCCTTGAAGGCTGTCAGTGCATTTTGCACAGGTAGCATCTCCTTTTGGTTGATGTGTAGATGCATTTGTTTTGCAGACCATTTGCCCTGTATGCACTGTCCTGCCATGTGTGCTCCCCAGGCGTAGACTGAAGAATCTGTTGTCATAGTTTGGTTTGCTGGAGGTAAGACAAAAGGAAGACCCTTGTTTATTTGACATGCTTGAGCCCACCATAGGAACTCTTTTTGAAGGCAAGGAATGAGAGGTATACTTGTTTCGAGGCTGTGCCTGTGTTGAGTCCATACACTTTTCAGGTACCATTGTAATTTCCTCATATGCAGCTTTGCATATGGAACTAGTTGAATGCAGGATGCCATGAACCCCAATGCCTGCAGGATTTTCCTTGCAGTGAGCTGGGTAAAAGTTGCCATCTTTTTGAAGTATTGAGTCAGTTGTTTTTGTTTGTCTGGCGTGAGGTAAGCCATCTGGGCCGTTGTATTTAAGCTGGCACCCAGGAATATTATCTCTTGTGAGGGTATTAGCTTTGACTTCTTTTGTTTACTGTGTACCCAAGGCAACTTGGCAGCTTTGTTACAAATGCCAGGTGCTGCAATAGAATGTCCTTGCTGTCCGCTTGGATCAGGCAGTCATCCAGATATGGATAAATTTGTATTCCTCGTTGTCTGCAGTATGCAATTACTGATGCCAGGCATTTCGTAAATACTCTGGGCGCAGTAGATAAGCCAAAGGGCAATGCTGAGAATTGATAATGCGTTGTACCTGCCAAAAATCTGAGGTATCTTCTGCAATCTTGTCTGATAGGGACATGCAGGTATGCCTCTTTGAGGGCCAACGTTACCAGTCAAGACTCCTTGCCCAGCATGGGAAGAAGCTGCTATAGTGTGAGCATTTTGAATTTGGGTACCTCCAGGTATGTGTTTAGAAGGGAGAGGTCTAAAATGTGTCTCCAGGCTTTGTCCTTTCTTGGTACTAGAAATAGTCTTGAGTAAAAACCTTGACCTTGCTCCTTTGTAGGTACCTTTTGAATTGCTTTCATATCCATGAGAGACGAAATTTGCGTTTGTGCCTCTGCCCATTGGTTTGGAGGCAGATTTGGCATGCCTCTCATCCGTGGTAAAGTGTGAAAATGAAATCTGTAGCCTCGGATAATAATATCCAGAACCCATTTGTCCTTTGTTATGATGCACCAATTTTGTGGAAATAGAGCCAGTCTTCCTCCCAAAGGTGCTGCCAGGGCAATTTTGCTTGGCAGGCGAAGAGGGAAGTCATTGTGTTTGTTTCTTGAAGGGTTGAGATCTTTCGTCTCCACCTCTTTGAGTTGTTGTATGCCATTGTCTAGGCCTGAAAGAACCTTGTGGCTGGCCTCTGCCCCTTGGGCATCTGTACCTACCCCTATGGGGTCTGTCTGATGCAGGAAAGGGCCAGTTTTTTTGATGGCCAGTTTCTGCTGAAACGAGGAGGTTGTACCTGTAAAAAATCTTTGACTGTCTGCATAGATTTTGCCTTTTCTTCCATTTTCTTTAAGACTTCCTCTGCTTTGACACCAAATAACACATCTTTCTGCAATGGAGCATCCAATAACTTTGCTTTGACATGTTCTGGTAAGGCTTGCTCTTTTAGCCAAGCATGTCTATGAATTACAGATCCTGTGACAGCTGCTCTACATGAGGCTTCCAATGAATCAAAACCACACTGTAAGGTATGCTTTCCCACCTGTTCTACTTCATGCAGCAAATCCTGCATCCCTTTGAAATCAGGTTGATCTGTCTGAGGGATCATTTTCTGCTTTAACTGTGTAATCAAGTACTGCTGGTATTTTAGCATGTGGAATTGGCAGTTTAAGGCCCTCATGGCCAAAGTGGCAGACATATACACTTTCTTCCCCCATCTTTCTAATGCTCTGGAATCTCTTTCAGAAGGTAGTGGATTCTTAGCAGTAGAGGCCTTAACCCCTTTGGGACCCTGGGAAATGGTTTCGGGGTCTGCAACAGGGCTTTTATATAGAAACATATGAGAATCAGGAACTCGGTAGTATCTGTCTGGTTTAGCTGGTGCAGGCGATAAGGAGTCTGGGTTTAGACTAGATTCGGTGTAGACATCATCCAAAATGTCTAAAACTGGAGGAATTGCAAGGGGTCTATGCTGTGGAAGAAGAAACAACTCACTGAGTCTTTTCTTAGAGTCAGAGTAATCTTGGCCTTCCCAGAGGAAGTGTTCCCTCATGGTGTGTAAAGTTTCCCCAAAAGAGAGGTCTTCAGGGGGGGAGACAGAGGGAATGGACTCTTCAGCATCTGAGTCTTCATAAGGAGGGAAGGAATAATCCTGGTCCTCAGAGTTAGCTGAGGAAATGGATGCTTGGTCAGAGGAAAGATAATCTTCCTCCAGTTTAGGCCTTTTGTCATGAGGGGGGTTGGGAACCCCTGATAAGGGTAATTAAATCCTCAGCCATCTTGAGCATCTGTTTTTTAGGCATAGGGGCCTGTGGGGGGGGGGGTCTGTGGACCCAGTTTCCTAACTTTTAAGGGGGGCTTTAAGTTTAGCGTAAGACTTAATAGAAATAGCTGTCGGTTTGAAGAGACCTTCAGAAACCGAAGGCCTGTCCAAAATCTCCAGATCACCGTCAGGGTTGGCGTCCGAGGGGTGAGATGGAACTGGCTCCTGAGGCCTAGCTGATTCGGTCTGGGAGGCCGTCAGAATTTCTAAATCAGCGGCAGTCATGGGCTGCGAAGGTGCCTCGCTGAAAACCGGAGAACCGGCGGCAGGCCTTGCTAAGGCCTCGGTATCAGGTCTTGGGCTTGGTTGCCTGTCCTTATCCTTGCGTTTTTTAGTCATTGCTGATGTCGGTTGCTCCGACGACATGCTATAGTTAAATTTTCTGCCAAAATAATGTCGGGCGAATACTGCCCGACGCTTGATTGTACGTTTGTTGAACCTAGCACAAAAACGACAACCAGAGACGTCGTGGTCTGGGCCTAGGCAAGGAATGCAATAAGAATGAAAATCCTTATGAGGTATTTGCTTCCCACAAGAAATGCAATTATTAACTTTGTCTGACATCGGTCTGAGGCAAGAAAAGTTTCCCGAACGGGGTACTTAGCTTTATTGAAGACTTTGGGCTGAAATTCGATTTGAAAATCTCAGGAGCTAGCCGACCGGCACTTGCGAACTGCTTCTGCTTCGGGCACCGCCCGGCAAGAAAGACTGAAGAAAATGGCGTCGGCTGCCTCTTTTATACCCCTGTCGCACTGACGTCAGGGAAGAAGCGATGACAACCGACGCCAGACCAAGACTTTGGGATTCGGCCGACTGCGGGACCGCCTGACGGCAGGATAACCCCAAGTGTGGTGACTGCAGCAGTATAACACGATGAACATCAGTGCTTGTGTAATAAATGTAGCCAAATAACTGCTTTTCAACATGTGGGGAAGCACTGAGTTTGCAAATCATTCTTTTCAATACAAAACTGCACAAGGACAGATGGGAGATGACTTTAAGGTGCCTATCTGGGGTGTATTTAGCCTACGGCTTGTGAGATCAGTTGAACATTCTCTCTCTCTCTCTCTCTATATATATATATATATATATATATATATATATATATATATATATATACTGTCGACATTCATATGGCCGAGACCATATGATCGACATTTGAAAAGTTGACCATGGGGAACTGGCATCTCCCTATAGTGTGTAATGGAAAGATTTCCACTTCTGCACTGTACTGCAATCTCGGAGTTGGTATATTTAAGTTCGGGGGGGGGGGCAGGGGGGCAAAGCCTCCCTGCTAGCAGCGTTAAGGTACGGTTTTCTAATGTCGATCATATGGTCTCGGCGATATGAATTTCGGCACTGTGAAATGTCGACCATATCAAGTAGACCCATACAGATATATATATATATATATATATACATACACACACACACACACACACACACATACATACTTACATACACATACACACACACATATAGTTATTTACTGTTACATTTTTTTTTATTTCTTTGTCTTCTGTTTAACAATTATTCATGTGTCAGTATTTAAGTCTGGGCAGTACTTCGGGCTACAGCAATTGAGTGTGTGCATTGCAGATCTGTATGGCGAGTGCTAATGACTAACATTGGTATGGAAGTAAAAAAGGACTCTACAAACTGGTGAATTACAATTCTAAAACTTAGGGAGGTGGAACACACATGACTTTTGGCAAAGAAGTAACAGACAAGCTCAAGGGGAGACCGGGGTAACACAAAACGGGCAGTATGAATGTGGAACATAATTTAAAGGGTTACTGCTCAGCTAGAATATAAATGGTATTACAGACATCATCCAAAGAGGTTGAATAACGGGTGTAGTAAAGGACAAAGGAGCTGATCTGGTTGCATTGGTGAAAATGCATTATTTCTGAGGAACATCAGAAGATTGGATGGAAAGGGTTTATAAGCAAGTGCTGAATCTACACATAGGGAAGCAAGGAGGAGAGGATCAGTGGTATTGATTAGAAAGGAACTACCTATACAAGTGTATTGAAATGTAGAAGATCGTAGTGGAAGATATGGAGATATCAAAGGATCCCTATATGGAGCACAGTTTACAGTGGTTGCCCTTTACCTCCCCCTCAGAGCAGGCTGGTCAGAGATATGAGCAATTTTACCAGAAGTTATTCAATTTACCAAGGGCATGGTCTTGATAATGGGACACTGGAACCAGATATTTTCACGCTGGAGATCCAAGAGGGCCTAGGTGGGAGGAAGTTCACTAGAGCTGAGAAGTTTATCGGAGTTACAGTGGCACAATTGGAACAGGTTGATGTCTGAGAAAAGATAGGGGAATCCCTAACAGACGGGAGTACACTTTCTTCTCATCCAGACATAATAAGTAGACAAGCATAGACAAGGTTTTAATATGGAATGAACATCTGCATTCTGTGCAGAACTTGATTACAGGACTGCTTTTATATTCTGACCACACCTTTCTGAAAACAGCTTTATCAGACTTAGACATAACTGTCAAGTTGAGGCCCAGGAGATTCCTCTCACTTAAAATGGATAATGTAAACTACAGGCAGAGTCTCAAAGAGCAGGTCTATAATGTCCTACTTTGGAGAGGTTAGCTGAAAATAGAAGGACGGGAATGATCTAAAGCAACCCTTAAAGAGGGTCTAGGTGAGTCAGATAAGCAAGATGCAATCCAGAAAAGGGAACTGGTAAGACAATGGTGTAAGCAACTTAGACCAATGCAGCTGGATAAGAGGGGGTCTCTCTGGTCAGTAGACATAGAAGCGGGTAGGAATTAAGGCAGAAGATTCAGGAGGTCAATGAATCTAGAATCTCGTTGAAGACAAATTTGATACAATGAGTCTAGTTTTCAAACTTTCCTAAAAGTACTACAGCCTTAGCATTGAGAGTAATGCAACAAGATTAAGCTAGTGTGATTACTACACTATAATTGGCGGGTAGAAATTACAAAGACCACAGAAATATTACAAGTATTCAAGAAATATTATGCAGAGTTATACACCATGGAACAGATATGAACCCCTAGGAAAGAAGAAAAAGACACCTACTTGATAAAAACTAAAAAATAACATTAAGGTAGCTGGAGCAAGAAGAAGCAGATAAATTAATAAGGGAATTTACCACAAAGGAAATTGCAGAAGTGACATGAATGATGCAAAAACGCAAGTCTCCTGGGTCGGATATTCTACCTCAAAAGATGTTGGATGTGATGGGAATGAGATGAGTGCAGTGGGTGCAAGGATCTTTAACCAAGTGTTCAGTGAGGGGAAAATCTCAAAGACCTGGAGAAAGGCTTTTAACTTCCTTGATATGTAAGGAGGGAAAAGACCCATTACCACCTTCCTCTTACCAACACATATCTGAGTTAAATCACAACTACAAGCTATTTATGTCAATATTAGCGAGGAAACTAAATAGTATACTTCCTAGAGTGACTAACTTTGATCAAACAGGTTTTGTGGTGAACAGACGTACATCACATAATCTGATATGCAGTACTATGATAATTCATGATGCTAATGTCATGAGCTCTATTATTACATTACTAGGGCTGGATGCAGATAAGGCATTCCACCAAGTCAAATGGGCAAGTCTCTTTGCCTTAACAGAGAAGATGGGCTTCCTCCCTTTGTGGGTGAGCTTACCTTCAGAAATATAAAAGGGGTCAAGGACAAGAGTTAAGATGAGGGCCATCCTGAGGAATATGGTATTTCAAAAGTCACTAGACAGGGATGCCCCTTGCCCCCAAGCCTATCCGCATTCTACATACAGCCTTTAGCCGAGAAAATCAGATCTTCAGCAATCAGGGGAGTCCACTGGGGGAACCCAGATCTAAAAATCTCTCTCTCTTCACTAATAATGTCATACTATGACACATCCAAGAACGCAAGGCCTTAACCTGGTCTGTGACATAAATACAACTTGTTGGTGGGATAGATTTGTGTCCCAAAGACTCCCCTGTCTGTGGAATAGACTCCCTCCATGTCAAGCAGAGTATTTCTGGACAACTAGATGGGAAACAGAAAATATACCTCTGGGATCTCACCTGTGTCCCTGCTGGACAGGGGAAACAGGTGCTCACTTTGAGAGAACATGGGCGAAATTCTTGGCTAGGCTTATAAGGGCCTCTGGGCCAATAGCCTAGTGTCATCCTACGAACCTATGAACCAAAGAAAGGCCCTCCCATTGTTGTGGGGACTTATAGAGCAATTTGTGAAAATCTCTGGATATAAAATCAACATAAAGAAAACACACATACCATCAGTTAATTATGAGATAAATGTTGACGTGTCGCCAATGCTATTGGCAGTTAGGGGTGTTGGAACAATTGATTATCTATGAATATCTCTCACAGGAAGGGTCATACAATCAGGGCAATTAACAGTGAATAAGATTAAAGAGAAAATAAATAGGAACATACAGGAGTGGAGACGATCAAATCTGGACTTGGATCAAAATGATCAGATCTGCTGCTGGTACATTCTAACCCATTTTATACTACTTCCAGGCCTTTTGGTGGCCAGTCCCCGTAGAAACAAAAAGTTAACAGAGAAATGGCTGAAAAAAATTGTCAAGTTTACATACATAAAAGTAACCTGGGAAAAGCTGACACTGCCTAAGGAAATGGACGATTTAGGAATACCAGCCATCACCTGTTACGAGCTAGCAATTAAAGAAAAGAATAGATAAGCTCTTTAACTCCCTCCAGTGCAGCTCTACAAGTTTGCACTGCAATTTACAATGGGCAGTGCCTACGCTTTCTGATGAAATCAAATGATGTCCTCACATTTCAAACAAATGTTCTTATCTCTGGAACCAAGGAGTATTAAAAAAGTAAATGTCAAATTCTTCAGCACACACTATTTTTTACAGTGGTAGTGTTCTTTAGATTCTAGGTCTTAAACTGGATGCTATAAATCATAGTAAAACACAATAGCTATTACATTTATAAGATTTTATAAACGACTTAAAATATCTCAGCTACCGTTCAAGTTACACTCTCACTGTCAGCAAAATGTTGTTCAGCTAGCTGAGAGCTTTTATATGAGGCTACACAATACATTGGGCATCAGGGAAAATCAGAGCATTTTTTTGGGGGGGGGGTATGTGAAGGACTGACACAGGTTAAATGTAACCTAGTGGATCTAGTGAATAGGATTCACCAATAATACCCCAAGTTTGACAGAAAATACAGACTTGCAAGAACTTACCATAACACTAGGTGTCCTACTGATCACTGCTGTAGTATTCCTAACACATGGGTTACCATCACCAGTCTGGCTGGGGTACCAAAGCTTTACCTTCCCACTGTTGTACATCAGATGTCTGACCTAAGCTCAAAAGTGCAGAAGTATACATGCGGATGTACGAGAGTTAATTCCTCAGACTATCTCCAAGAGAGCTGTCTGAAGATACCGAAGACATAAAACTGGTCAGCTAAGAGGAGCATAGTATGAAGTGGTAAGAAAGCCCCCTTGGTTATATTCTGTTTCCCAAGGGATAGGAAATGAAGAAGAGAGTAAGAAGACAATATGTGTAGAGGGGAAGGAGGGAGGGAAGGAATACTGCAACAGTGACCAGCAGGATCTCTATTGTTAAGGTAAATTCTTAAACAAATGTACTATGTCCTGACTGAAATCAATGTTGCTGTATTTGTAACACATGGGTGATTCCTAGAGCTAAAGGGAAAGTAAGGGTGATTGGTTAAAAATCAGAAGACCAGTAAAGGGAAACAAAACAAATGAACTGAAGAAGAACCGACTCCAGACTCAAAAATGAAAAATCCGATCCTCCGGGGCGGGCCATCCACCTCACCTGCGGCTGCAGGAAAAAAATAAGTGGTGTCAATAAAAAGTGTGTCCACACAGAACCAACGTTAAAAATTCAGATGGGACAAGCTTCGGTAATTCTTTAATTTTTAATTCTTAAAAAGAAACAAAACTTAAAACACAAAAACTCAGAAGAACTGTTCTAGAGGCCAGATAGGACTGAGCTTGCACAGGCAGGTC
This sequence comes from Protopterus annectens, assembly GCF_019279795.1. Classification (NCBI taxonomy): domain Eukaryota; kingdom Metazoa; phylum Chordata; order Ceratodontiformes; family Protopteridae; genus Protopterus; species Protopterus annectens. Next base: position 883,894,669 of record NC_056733.1, on the reverse strand, counting down.
TGAACCTTGAAAAAGCAACAATCCTGCAGTGTTTAGTGAAGGTGTGTAAAAATGACCACATAGCAGTCTCTAGTATGGACCTGGCATCTACTACTTTGTAGAAAGATCCAGAGAATGCTACTGCTCTGGTAGAATGGACATGAGGGCAAAGAATTGACATGTAAAGGGTAACAAAAGGAAACTGTCTTAGAAATCCAGCTCACAATGGTTTGCTTGGATACTGGTTGGCCCAGTTTGGAGTCAATTAAAGAAAGAAACAGTTGATCAGATTTTCAAATGGATTTTGTTTTATGCAAATACAGTCTGAACTGTCTGTGAATGTCTAGAGAATGATGTATCCTTCCCTCTGATTCTGTGGGTTGGGAACAAAGGTAAGTAGGTTTACGGCCTGATTGAGAGACAGCCTGTTCACTACTTTAGGCATCAATGAAGGGTTAGTCTTAATGGTCACCCAGTCTTTATGAAAAACAAGAAAGGGAGGAATGGCCATGAGTATCTGAAGCTCTGAAACTCTCCTAGCTGAAGTGAGGGACAGATGTAGAATAGTTTTCTAAGTGCAGAATTTGAAGTTTGCTGATGCTGCTGGTTCAAAAGGAGGTAAGGTTAGCTTTTGCAGCACAAAGATAAGCTCCCAAGGAGGAGCAACAGGCTGTCTTGGTGGTCTAAAAAGCAAAACCCCTTTATGGAATACCTTGACCTCAGATCTAGGCATAAGTTGCAGAATGACAGATAGTTGACCAGTGGGTTTTGTTGGAAAAATAGGCGAGACCTGTATACAAGACTTCACACAGATAATTCAGAATGGAAGGTACCCCTCACTGGCTCTGGTCCTGTCCATTTCTAGGGCACCACAAAGAAAATCTATTCCATTTAACTATGTAGGATTTTTGAGTGGCGGGTCTTCTGGTGTCCTGGAGAACCTTAATAACATTGTCAGAAAAAAATATGCCTATAAAGAATTAGAACACTATTATCCACAGAGTTAGGTTTAGGAATGACAAATTGGGGTGGAGCAGTAACCTCTCCTGTTGTCTGATAAGATCCTCTTGCAGTGGCAGTTTGCAGTACTTGCCCCTGGCTAGAAGAAAAATAAGAGGGAACCAATGCAGTTTGGCCAGAAGGGAATCAGTAGAAAGTGTTTTTCTTTTTTTCTTTTTAGAAAAAGTCTTGGAATGAGAAGAAGTGGAGGGAAGGCATAGAGGTACTTCCCTATCTACTGAAATGTGAAGACAACTGTTCTCTAGGCTGAGGGGCAAGGATATCTGGTGCAAAACAGGGCAAACTGTTTGCACTTATTTTTAAAATCATTTTTTTCTCAAAACTTGCATTTTATCTGTCTTTGGCCTAGCACTTTTGTGCGGGGTCATTTACTGCACTGTTATAACTTGTTGATACTTGTTAACCTCTGCTATCTCTGAAAAAACAAAAAAAAAATCTTGCTTTTTTCCCACTTTTCTGAGATTTAAAAAAGTTCAGTTACAGGCTTGCTGTTCTTGAACTGTTTGTAAGTTTTTGAGGCCATTTTTTGCTTGGGCTAAAGGAAAGTCTCTCTGTTGATCAGTGGCAGTGAAAAACATTGAGCAGCCTGCCTGCCCCTGTGGGAGTGGTTACTGACTTGAAACTGTAGTTTTATTAGCCATTTTGGGTCAATTCCAAAACTCCTTCATCTTCCTCTCTTAAAACCCTCTTTTGCGCGTTTTTGAGCATAGCGCAACAACGGGCAGCGCCGCCTAATTGGGTTTAAACTATTCCTGGCTCCACAAAGTCTGCTCTTCACTTTTTCCCTTAGAACTGCTCTATCTCTCAATTTAAACACCATATTCTCATTCTAAGGCCCTTCACTGGTCCAATTAAGTAATCCTACAAGTTAGCACTATTAAACCATAAGCACAACTTACTCTTATACTCTCTACGATTACACTGTCCTCTATTGGTCCGTCTTAAATTCAGTTTCCCCTGTTACTCTATCATGTCCAAAGGTCAGTCAATGGTTTCCTTTCCAGTCCAGCTGGTGAATCTGGGAATTTTGAAGCAATGTTACAACTGTCTCATGTACACAGACAACCCTCTCCTCCTCCAAACAGGTTCAAATATATGTGAGAGATGCAACTATTTAGCCAAACTGGAGGCTGAGCTCTCTCATCTCAAAACTAGTGTAACCAGTCAGGAGGAGAAGGTAACCTCACACAACACAATTCCAGTATCACATAGTCCCACCACATCAGCGAACCAAACACATAAATACACAAAAACATACTCGGAGGCTCTAAATAAAAATCTACCTAAGCAACAGAGACCTCCAAAGCAGACATCCAAGCAAACGCTACCTCAAAACAAAACACACACAACACATAACCCACAAAGTCAGTGTGCCAAGCAGCCACAGCCCTTAAGGCTGAATAACACACCTGATACTCGTTATAGGTGACTCTATTGTCAGACACACTGACGTCCCGCTCACCAGGCTGAATAAAGAGAAGGTCACGGTGTGCTGCCTGTCGGGTGCTAGGATCCGACACATAGCACAAGCACTCAGGTCACTCCAAAGCAAATACATATATGACTCAGTCAATTTACATGCTGGTGTGAATGACCTGAGACGTACCTCCCTGGACTACATGAAAAGAGACATAGAGGAGCTCTCTGATCATGTAGCCCAGGCTGGTATGACCCTGACCTTGAGCAGCATCTTACCCTCACCTAGAATGATGCCACAGTACAAAGACAAAATGATCGATTTTAACAATTGGCTAAAATTTTGGTGTCATTCAAAGGGGATCCAGTGTCTGTCAGCCTGGGATGACATGCTCGATAAGCCACGTTGCTTCGCTAGGGATGGCTTGCACCTGTCACCACTGGGCTTTCGGATATTGGCAAAGGCTCTTGCCACCCCCATAGTGCCTTTTTAGGCAAAGCTCAAAAGTCAAACCCACCCCATAGACAGCACAAGGAACAAGAAACTAAGGGTAATGCTGCTAAATGCCAGAAGTCTTAACCTCAAGATGCACGCACTCGAAGCTCTCCTCAGTATGAAGAACATCGATATCTGTGCAGTGACAGAAACCTGGTTCAAGGCTCCAGAGAGCACCCCAGCACTACCAGGCTATACCTCGTATCATGCTTTTCGGCCCCAAAACCCGGACCGAACCACAAAAGGAGGGGGAGTTTCCATATTTATCAAGTATATCCACACCTCCAGGTTAGTGGCATTGCACGAAGTATCGGAGACCATCCATGTGCAACTAACAGTGGGCAAGACTGCTTTTCAGTTTATAGCATCCTACAGACCACCCTCTCAAAGTCAGGAATCCCATTCGGCCTTCCTGAAAACATTGGAGGACATGAAGATCTCTCCAAACACCATTATATTGGGCGACTTCAACTACCCAAACATTGACTGGGAGCACTACTCAAGCCCCAGCACCTTAGCCCAAAGATTCCTGGAAATTATAAACTCAAATGCTATGGAACAACTAGTCACCACTCCCACAAGAGGGGACAACATACTAGACCTGATCATTACCAACATGGGGACTCTATGCTCCACACCAGAAGTATATCCCTCATTGGTAAGATCAGACCATGAATTAATTTCACTGGATGTCCACATCCCGACCCCACCCCCAGCCCAGAAAACCACAGTGAAAAACTTCTCAAAAGCGAACTTCTCAATTCTCAAAACCGAAGTGGAATTCTTCAAGGCCTCAGGGCCAGTGGAAACTACAGCCCAAACTGCAGAATCCTATATAAATGCATTCTACGGACATCTCCAGGAATGCATGGATCATGCTATCCCAAACAAAACCAAGACCCAATCATCCAAAGGCAGGCGTCCAGTCTGGTGGACCCCTGCCATAAATAAACTGTACAACAGAAGGAGGAAGCTACTACATGATAGAGCAAAATCCCTAATAGGGAAGGCATCTCTGATCAGTACTAGCAAAAAATTACGATCCCTCATAAAATCCTCCAAGGCCAGCTTCGAGAGAAAAATTGCACAGGACACCAAAGACAATCATAAGGCTTTTTTCAGTTATGTTAGAAACCTGGGATGCAACTCCCAGACTTGTTCTGAGTTGATTCTAAATGACAAAAATACACTGAACCCACAGACATCGCCAATATCCTGGCAGACAGGTTCAGTGCAAACTTCTCCATCCCTCGCACCCAAAAGAGCAAGTATCTATCCCGGCAGAGGGCTGCCTCCCAAACATCTCAGATGCTCAGGTGAAGGCTGCCCTCTCCAAAGCAAAAACACTGCTTCCATGGGACCAGATGGCGTCCCAGGTTGCGTCCTACATGAACTACAAGAGGAACTAATCCCTCAAATAAAACAGCTATACAATCTCAGCCTCACTACAGGATATGAGCCCACAGAATGGCGTGCAGCAACAGTGGTCCCACTCCACAAAGGTGGAGCCTCTACGGACCCTGGAAACTATCGCCCCATAAGCCTGACTAGCTTAGTCTGCAAGGCTATGGAGAGGATCATCATGGAGCTCATAAACAAAGACATTGGGGACCTACAGACACTAGATCCTACCCAGTTCAGCTTTGTCAAGGGCAGATCCTGCCTTTTGAACCTGGTTGACTTCTTTGAAACAGTCACCAAAGCCATAGATGAAGGGAAGGTAGTCCACACAGCCTATCTGGACCTTGCAAAGGCATTTGACACAATACCCCACTCAGGCATCATAGATAAGCTATCCAGCTTAAATATAAACCCCTATGTCACAAGATGGGTCGCAAACTGGCTCAAAGACAGAACCCACAGAGTGAGAGTTGCTGGAGCCATGTCAGACTCGAAACCGGTCACAAGTGGCATCCCACAGGGTTCTGTCCTGGGACCACTCTTGTTCGGTATTTACTTTTCCGAAGTACAGGCAAACGTGGGAGGACTATGGCTCACCAAGTTCGCGAGCGACTGCAAACTGGGCCATAATCAACTCCCCAGCTGACACAAACATCCTTCAAAAAGGTCTCACAGAGACAGATAACTGGTGCCAGCACCATGGTTTAAAGCTAAATGCCAAAAATGTATAGTCATACCCTTTGGCAAAAAGTACAGTTTTGTGTACCTACCATAATGTAGTTGTTCAAGATCCACATTGCTGCAGTCATAACACTGTGGGTGATCGCCCGTTCCGGTGCGGCCGAATAATAAAGTGTTAGGGCGGCGTCGTCACGATGCGCAGATCTGATGACAGTGCGCCCAATGTAAAAAAGCGCATGACCGCACGCATCCGCTCAGCCTTTCCCCCAGTCTTGAGCCAGCCTAAATGAAAAAAAAAGAGCACCACAAAAATGGAAAACACCACCCAACCCATGTAGAACATAATGTATTTACACACACAACCACACCAAGCTACAGAGGGGAGGAGGAGAGATGGGACTGCAATGTGGGACAAAGGGATCTATGTTCTTATTACATAAAACTGTACTTGTATGTTCATCTCACGTGCATGCCTCACAACCAACCGGTGAGAATCATCCCAAAAAAACAAAAGGGTTGGCAGAAAAATCAAGCATTGGCAGCTGCTAAATTCTTAAAAATAATAGCAAGCAAACCAAGCTGGAGAAAGGGAGATGGTAAGACTTGAGTAGGTGTTAGAAAAAACTCAAAGTAGAACTTGCAAAATGAAAATAGTTAGCTAAGTGAAGCTGTAGAAAAGTAGTCGCCTAGTTTAATGAGAAAGTATTATCCGGAACAATTCAAATACAATGGATGAGATAACAAAAAACTGCAAGAGCAAATATTCCTAAGAAATATAATGTAATAATCGGTTTCCCACACCGGCCATTGAAAACCCAATCCAAAGAAAATAAAACTGCCTGAAAACTGCCTGAACCTTCAAAAAATATAACCCTTAACCTGTGTTGATGTGAAGGTGCAAAGCAATTCCCCTTTATTTTTATGATCAGCAAAAAATATGGGGGTTGGGCAGTAGATTAGTTTAATGGCATAAAACAATAGAATGAAATTATGGGAGGAGTTCAACTGCCTGGAATGCAGGGTTTCAGAAAAGAAAAATCCTCTGAGGGAAGCAGGAGGACTAGAATCCTGCTCTGCAATCAGATCAAGGAGGAAAATCCAATCCTGAATGTCTTCACCAAGACTCTAATAATCTGAGAATCCTTCCACCCTTCACCTCTCTTCCCTGCCCTCCTTGCCTCTATCTGGAGGGGGGCATAGAAAGGTAATCAAATCCTCATTTTCAGCATATATTTTTGGTACAGAATGCAGAACTAGGGTAACCTGCAGAACTAGGGAACCTGGCTCTGACCTTTGGAAGATGCCTTGACCCTGGAAGGCTCCTCCACCCACCTTAGCAGAAGTAGGACCTACAGAGACCTTATGCAAAACCAGGGACTCCAGAGACTCCACATCACAAAATTAAAGGTTCCCCTGAGACTCAGCGAAAAAACCTGGCTGGATCCACAGATTCCACCGTGTAGTTTCTAAGAAGAACCCATCCATGAACCGACTCATCCTCTGACTTTTTGATTTTTTTCCTTGCTTCTTAAAAGCGATGCCGGCCGCCGGAGGATCCGACGGCATTATAACCGCTACCCGCCCATCAAGACAAGCCTAGTACACCTGCTAAATTAATGCTTTGCTTTAATTAAATCTAGCACACCCGGCACTTGCGACAGGCTAACTCAGGCCCACAGAAGGAGATCCTATGGGGAATATGGAGAGTGAGGTATCCTATGAAATACAAACAATGTGCCCACAAATTACCACATAGGCGGAAACCCATTAAGTACAGAGAAAGTTATTAGGGACCTGGGGACCCAAGTTGATAGCAATCTCTCCTTTGAAAACCTCATTGCCAAAGTGGTTAGAAAGACCTTCTACATAGCCCACCTCATCACGAAGGGTTTCACATCTAGATCAAGAGAGGTAATTGTGCCCTTTATTCATTCCTCATCAGGCCCATCATAGAATACAATGCCCCTTTTGGGATGTACCTTACCCGACACCTGCAGCAATTAGAAAGACCCCAAAAGTATCTCACCAAGAGGATCAAGGGTCTCAAACAGATGCCATATTAAAAACTCCAGCTCTACTCAGTTGCATACCGCCTACTTCAAGGCGATCTATGCCTGACATACAAAGCTATGTCAAATCCAGAATTAATGGACATGCTCCACCTCAGTAAATCTAAATCCCTTAGAGCCACACGCTCGAGGGACTTGAACCTCAGCACAGAAATAAATAGAACTTGCTGGAGGGACAGGTTCATAACCCAGAGGCTCCCTTCGCTCTGGAATAGAATTCCAGTTCATGTGAGGCAGAGCACCTCACTGAATCTCTTCAAGAAGAATCTCGATAAGTGGATGGGGGATCGTAGGTTTGTCCCAGGGATTACTCCTGTGTCACTATTAGACAGAGGCACAGTAAACTAAACTTTAAAAAGGGCACAGTATACTCAAATCAAGGGGTGGCGTAAGCCATACAGAATCGGGCTAGGCTTACAATTGCCCCAGGGCAGATAGCCTAGTATGAACCTATGAATTGGTCTATCTGAGGAATTACCTAGTCCAGCCTTACAATGCATCCCGTTCCCTCTGCTCATCCAGCAAACTTCTTCTAAAACCTAAGAAATTCTTCATCTCTTTTGGTGACACTCTATTTGTAAATCAAGTTGCAACTCCTTCTTAAAGAACATCTAACTATTAACTGGCTTTGCTCCTGTATTTCTCCTGGATAACTATGTTTTCTCAGTCTTCACTTTGCCTTCACTCAATCCTCCTATCAGATCTCCTCTTAACCTTTTCCCTACCTTCTTCACATTACTAATTGTCCCTTTTTAATAAATCTCTTCTTTCCCTCCCCACTTTCCCTTGCACTTTTTACACTGCCGAGGCATGCAAAGCATGTACCTGCCAAAAATTCCTGTTGTATTGTTAATCTCTGTATATACTGTGATTGCATTATGTTTTGTTAATTCTGCTAATAATGTTAATAATGTTAATGTTTTTGTATATATACTGTTTATTCTGTATATTGCTATTTCCTGTTTTTGTAGTTCATATACTTCTCATTTTTCTTTTTCTTGGGGCTTTTCTCCCCGGGTCTCCACTGAAAAAGGGCTGCTAGCCCAGCCGGACTCTACCGGTAAAGAAATGTAATAAAATAAATAAATAAAATTCCCCAATGGTGAAGGATGTCGTGGAAAACCTGTCTGTTCAGGGCTCATTTGTGAAGGTCCTCCAAGTTCCTGCTTAAAGTGTCTGCCAACAAACTGTCCTGTGATAAAGTGTGTGTGGGTTGCAGGGTCCAAGGATTTCTGTGCCAGTCTGCACAATTGGTAAGATCTGGCCTCTTCTTGCTTGTTTATGTACCACATTACTGTTGTGTTGTCTGTGAACACTCAAAGGGGACCTGGTTTCCAGAGACGTAAGAACACTTGAAGAGCTTGGGTGAGGGCCATCATTTCTTTCATGTTCTTCTTCTTCTGGCTGTTCCCATTAGGGGTCGCCACAGCAGATCAACTGTTTCCATTTCTTCCTGTCCTCTGCATCTTGCTCTGTCACACCAACCACCTGCATGTCCTCTCTCACCACATCCATAAACCTTTTCTTAGGCCTTCCTTTTTTCCTGTTACCTGGCAGCTTCATCCTTAGCATCTTTTTCCCAATATACTCTGCATCCCTCCTTAGCACATGTCCAAACCAACGTAATCCTGCCTCTCTGGCTTTGTCTCCAAACCTTCCAATCTGGGCTGACCCTCTAGTATACTTATTCCTAATCCTGTCCATCCTCGTCACACCCAGTGCAAATCTTAACATCTTCAACTCTGCCACGTCACGCTCTGACTCCTGCCTTTTTGTCAATGCCACTGTCTCCAACCCATATAACATAGCTGGTCTCACTACCCTCTTGTAGACCTTTCCTTTCACTCTTACTGGTACTCGTCTGTCACAAATCACTCCTGACACTCTTCTCCACCCACTCCATCCTGCCTGTACTCTCTTCTTCACCTCTCTTCCACACTCACCATTACTCTGAACTGTTGATCCCAAGTACTTCAACTCATCCACCTTTGCCACCTCTACTCCCTGCATCCTCATCATTCCTCTTTCCTCCCTCTCATTCACACCCATATATTCTGTCTTAGTCCTGCTGACCTTCACTCCTCTTCTCTCTAGAGCATATCTCCACCTCTCCAGGGTCTCCTCCACCTGTTACCTACTCTCACTACAGATCACAATGTCATCTGCAAACATCATAGTCCACGGGGACTCCTGTCTGATCTCGTCTGTCAACATGTCCATCACCATTGCAAATAAGAAAGGGCTCAGAGCTGATCCTTGATGTAGTTGATGGTGAACCTCAACTGAGATACAAGGAAGAGGGTGAACTGGAGGTACAGTTGGAGAATTCAAGGTGAAGTAGCTTGGATTAACAGGTCATCTAAATAGGGAAAAATATGAATTCCCTAGATTTGGCAGAAGATGATCACTGGTGCCAGAAACTTTGCAAAACTACTGGGGCTGTGGAAAGCCCAAAAGGCAAACCATTTCACCAACAATAAGATGAACCAGTGCAAAACTTGAGGAATCTCCAGCAAAGGGTATGAACTGGCACATGGAGATAAGCATCCTTTACATCTAGGGATACTAGAAAAGCCTGGGGCAGAAGGAAAAACATTGTGTGCAGTGACAGCTTTCAAATGTTTTGAATGTTGGCACTTTTAAGAAAGTGTTCAGCAAGGAGAAATCCAGTATGAATCTCCACCAGCCTTCTTTCCTTTTCACTAGGAAATGCCTGGAGTAAAACCCCTTTTCCATAAATTCTTCCGGCACCAGCTCTATTCATCATCTTCTTTCGCTGTTCCCGTTAGGGTTCGCCACAGCGGATCATCTGTTTCCATTTCTTCCTGTCCTCTGCATCTTGCTCTGACACACCAACCGCCTGCATGTCCTCTCTCACCACATCCATAAACCTTATCTTAGGCCTTCCTCTTTTTCTGTTACCTGGCAGCTCCATCCTTAGCATCTTTTTCCCAATATACTCAGCATTCCTCCTCAGCACCTCCTCAGCACATGTCCAAACCAACATAATCTTGCCTCTCTGGCTTTGTCTCCAAACCTTCCAACCTGGGATGACCCTCTAATATACTTATTCCTAATCATGTCCACCCTCTTCACACCCAGTGCAAATCTTAACATCTTTAACTCTGCCACATCCAGCTCTAACTCCTGCCTTTTTGTCAGTGCCACTGTCTCCAACCCATATAACATAGCTGGGACTCACTACCCTCTTGTAGACCTTCCCTTTCACTCTTACTGGTACTCGTCTGTCACAAATCCCTCCTGACACTCTTCTCCACCCACTCCACCCTGCCTGTACTCTCTTCATCTCTTTTCCACACTCACCATTGCTCTGAACTACTGATCCCAAGTATTTAAACTCATCCACCCTCACTACCTCTACTCCTTGCATCCTCACCATTCCTCTATCCTCCCACTCATTCACACACATATATTCTGTCTTGGTCCTGCTGACACCTTCATTCCTCTTCTCCCTAGAGCAGATCTCCACATCTCCAGGGTCTCCTCCACCTGTTCCCTACTCTCACTATGGATCACAACGTCATCTGCAAACATCATAGTCCACGGGGACTCCTGACTGATCTCATCTGTCAACTTGTTCATCACCATTGCAAATAAGAAAGGGCTCAGAGCTGATCCTTGATGTAACCCCACCTCCACCTTAAATGCATCCGTCACTCCCACCGCAGACCTCAACACTGTCACACTACCCTCGTACATATCCTGTACCACTCTTACATACTTCTCTGACACTCCCAACTTCCTCATACAATACCACAACTCCTCTCTAGGCACCCTGTCATATGCTTTCTCTAAGTCTACAAAAATACAATGCAACTCCTTCTGACCTTCTCTGTACTTCTTCATCAACACTTTCAGAGCAAACATCACATCTGTAGTGCTCTTTCCCACCATGAAACCATACTGCTGATCACTAATCATCATGTCCCTTCTTAACCTAGCTTCCACTACTCTTTCCCATAACTTCATGCTGTGACTGATCAGTTTAATCTCTCTGTAGTTACTACAGCTCTGCACATAACCCTTATTCTTAAAAATCGGTACCAAAACACTTTTTCTCCATTCCTCAGGCATCCTCTCACTTTCCAGGATTTCATTAAACAATCTGGTTAGAAACTCCACTGCCATTTCACCTAAACACCTCCATGCTTCCACAGGTATGTCATCTGGACCAACAGCCTTTCCATTCTTCATCCTCTTCATAGCCATCCTTACTTCCTCCTTGCTAATCCACTGCACTTCATGATTCACTATCCCCACATCATCAAACCTTCTCTCCCTCTCATTCTCTTCATTCATCAACCCCTCAAAGTACTCTTTCCATCTGCTCAACACACTCTCCTCGCTTGTGAGTACGTTTCCCTCATTATCCTTTATCACCTTTACCTGCTGCACATCTTTCCTAGCTTGGTCCCTCTGTCTAGCCAATCGGTACAGGTCCTTTTCTCCCTCCTTAGTGTCCAACCTTTCATACAACTCTTCATATGCCTTAGTCACCTCTCTCTTTGCCATGCACCTCATCTCCTTATACTCCTGTCTACTTTCTTCATCTCTCTGACAATCCCACTTCTTTGCCAACCTCTTTCTCTGTATACTCTCCTGTACTTCCTCATTCCACCACTATGTCTCCTTGTCGTCCTTCCTCTGTCCAGATGTCATACCAAGCACCTTTCTGGCAGTCTCCCTTACTAGCTCTGCTGTAGTTACCCAGCTATGTGGTAACTCTTCACTGCCACCTAGTGCCTGTCTTAACTCTTCCCTGAACTCCACCTCACAATTACCCTTTTTCAATTTCTATTTGATCCTTGGTGCTGCCCTTACACTCCTCTTCTTGATCACCAAAATCATCCTACAAACCACCATCCTATGCTGCCTAACTACACTTTCCCAGGTCATCACTTTACAGTCTCCAATTTCCTTTAAACTGGCCCTCCTACATAAGATATAATCCACCTGTGTGCATCTTCCTCCACTCTTGTATATCACCCTATGCTCCTCCCACTTGTTAAAATACATATTCACCACAGCCACGTCCATCCTTTTCGCAAAATCCACTACCATCTGACCTTCTGCATTCCTTTGCTTAACACCATACCTACCCATCACTTCCTCATCCCCTCTGTTCCCTTCACCAACATGTTCATTGAAATCTGGTACAGTCATCACTACTTCATCCAACTCACTCCAAAACGTTTCTTTCTCATCCATCGCACACCCAACTTGTGGAGCATATTCACTAACAACATTCATCATTACACCATCAATTTCCATCTTCATAAACATCACTCTATCCGACACTCTTTTCACCTCCAAAACACTCTTAGCATATGTTCCTTCAGGATAACTTCTACGCCATTTCTCCTCCCATCTGCACCATAATAAAACCAGCTCTTTTGTGCCTTGTAAAATGGGTGGGAGCAGATGAATCAGATTATGTGGAGGTATGCCATTTAGAGAGGGAAATCTGCACCCAAGACATGACATAACCATTTGTATGACAGAAAACACCTACTTGTCTGTGGTAATATTTTTCCAGGTGGAGAGTGATTGGGTCAGCCTTTTTAAGAGGGGCAAGGTAGGGCTGGAGGCCAGGGGGAAAGAGGTTGTAGCAATTACAAAGATATGTCCCCAAAGGGAAGCCTCCCAGATGAGAAAGCCCTCTGGGGTTCATCTGTCAATCTCTTTCTGGGAGCCTTTCTGGATTTCTTACTAGGACTTGGGTCCCTTCTGACAAAAGAGGTTCGCTTGGTTGGGTAATTTCTCTGGTACCAAGGTACAGAGGTTAACAGAGGCCATCTGCAGTCCTTCATGGCTTTACAGTGTTCTTGAACGGTTTTGAAAATTTTGGCAGCTTGAGGGCCAAATAAGAAATTCTTGACTAAAGGGGAATCCACTATTTTGGCCTTTAAGTCCTCAGGAATAGGATGGCTATGTAGCTTTGCATACCTGTGGATTACAGAGCTGCTCTGGACAAGGCCTCCACTGCATCATAATTACATTTAATGCTGTCTGCCCACTTGTGTAGCCCAATTAAGTAAGGACATCTGTTGTTTAGAATCAGTACCCTGCAAATCTATCACTTCCGTCTTCAGTTCACCCCGCATCGATGATACAATTGGTCACAGGTTGACTCCACTGTGTCCTATCAGCTGCTGCTGCTTTAGCTTCCTCCCAAGTGATATTCAGGTAATGGAGGTCTCTGGTTACAACTCTTTCCAAGTTTTGTTGAGGTCTGCCTGGTCTTCTCTTGTATCCAGCTAGTTCCCAGTTGAAGGACTGTATAGGAATCCTGCTAGTGTCCATGCGATTAACAAGACCAAAGCAACATAGTCTTCTTTCCATAATGATATTTTCAAGTTTCTGTTGTTGAATTCTTTCTCTAACACACTCATTTTTACTTTGTCCTTCCATGATATTCCCAGAATGCATTGTAACCATTTATGATGAGCAGCCTCAAGTTTTGTCATGGCTGATGCTATGATTGGTCACAGCTCAGCACCATATATATGAGTGTTGACAGCACCAGTGCTTGGTATAGCTTCACCTTTGTGGACAGTGCAATTGTTTTTGATCTCTAGATTTTGGATAGTCTACTGAATGCTGCACTTGCTTTTCCAAGTCTAACCAAAACTTTCTTCTCGCAGTTACCTGTATGTGGGATGAAACTGCCCAGGTAGCAGAAGTTCTCTGACATATCTAATACTGATCCTGCAGACATTATGTCTTTGTCATTCCATGCTTCGCTAACCAACACTTTGTATTTGTCAGGATTCATTTTGAGGCCTACTTTCCCACATTGTTTCTCCACTAATGTGGTAATTTTCCGCATTCCACTCCATGCTGTATCAATAAGAGCTAAGTCATCAGCAAAGACCAAGTACCACAGCTTATCAACCCACTCAAGTCCCACTGAGTTTCCATGTAATGCTTTCTGCATGACCCAATCAATAGCTATTGAGAAGAAATCCATCACTACCTTATTCAAAGAATTGAGAATAGATGTTAAGTATTTGGTCATCTGGAGTAACCCTGAATGCCAGTCTAGAGAAGGTATAAACCTTTTCATCCCACCTATCCATACCCCTGCTATCCTTGAATAAAAGGAGGGCACTGGCATTGGGAAGGAGTTTAGACAGCTTATTAGATGACAGAGATGCTGCAGAGGGGTCCACCATAGGATTTTTAAACAAAAATTTAAGATCATCAGGAATTTTACAAAATCTGTCTGGTCTTTTGGGAGCAGGAGGTTGAGAGTTGGGGCAGCAGAAGTGAATTGAAAAACATCTAAAAAAAGCCTCAAAAACAGAAAGATCAGGGGAAGGGGCTGGGGTGACCATTTCCAAAAGGCTGGAATATCTTTTCTGCAGCTCTCAGATCTGCTTAGACTCCCAGTCAAAATGCTTGGGGTGGCTGTGGTGGTGAAGAGGTTAGCATTGTTGCCTCATAGCAAGAGGTTCTCTGGTTCAGTTATTGGCTGGGGTTCCTTCTGTGTGGAGTCTACATGTCTTCCCTGTGGTCCCATGGGTTTCCTCTGGGTGCTCTGGTTTCCTTCCACATTCCAAAAACAGGCAGCAGGTGAAATGGATACTCTAAATTGGCTCTAGGTGTGAATGTGTGTGTGAGTGAGTGGTACAGATGAACTACCGAGGTAGGGCTAGCCACCTGGCAGTGTGCACTTTGGCTCGAGATGATTGTCACTGCTGAAGTGACATCCCATGTGCAAAATGGGAAAAAGGGGTTGAGGATTGATGGATTTAAAACAGTCTCCCCAAAGGAAGATACTTCTACAAGAGAGTTGGGCAAAATGGGAGTCCTCATCAGAAGGGACTTGGCCAGGAAAGTGCATTTCAGAGGAGTAAGCCAGAGAATGGTCAGAATCAGAAGCCTTCTCATCTTCAGAGGAAAATGAATACACAGCAATCTTTTGAGGTGTGTGTTGGGGGATGGTTTAGGAGAAAGGAGGCAGCTTCAGGGTCAAAATGGCCTTAAACAAACCTTGAGAGAAATCCATTCCTTCTTCCTAGAAGAGGGAGGGGGAAGATGAGGGGAAGCAATATGTGTAGTTTTCTGGTGCTTCTTTTTTGGCATGACAACCGCCTAAACTAAACACAGTGGCACAGATTCCTGACATACCTTGACCATTTTACCTGGGATGTCTTCCCTAACTAGGATCTGAGGGATGCTCTCTGGACCTCCTGACATGATAATTCTCGGTTCATCTTGATTTGCAGAATCTTCAGTCATCATGGCCTCAGACCTTATACCAGCCTCCATTGGAGTCTCGGTGGAGAGCATCTGAGAAGGAAATGGATCTATCACACGTTCTGAAAGCTCAAAGGGTATGTCAAAAGTCAGAAAGAGCTGACTGAGTCTCTAGCCTAGGCTTTTTAACCTTTTTCTAAAGGTGTGGAGTTAAGTCCAGGGAAGCAGACTTTGCCATCTTGGAGTGGGCCAAGTGTTTAAAATATTTCTTCAAAAAAGTGTTAAGCGAGGACAAACAGGACCGCAAAGTTTTGCGTACAAAGGATATGCAGATGGAACAGGCTCTGTAGTTGTGTCTCTCCTAAGCAAAAAGGACACTGGGTATGCAAGTCTTTGTATAGGATTTGTCTACCTCACTCATGCTTACCCCTACTAGCTGGCTTCTAATACCAGTAAGACAAAACACTTAAGAAAGTTGAAGGAAGGTTCCCTAATGGGTTATTTACACTATTTGAAGCAATGGTACCAACAACGAAACGGCAATTAGTCTGATGAATATGTAACCTGTGTTTGGGCTGGAGGAGAGATACTCTGAGAAATTACACTGATATATCTACCTACATACTCCTACGCTTGCAAGCTTAGATCACATGTCGGATGTAAGATGGAGGGAAGGTAAAGCTTTGATACCCCAACCAGACGTCATTTTGATAGTCTTGACAAATGCCTTAATGGTGGCAAACTCATGCTTTACCGAGACAGTCACATGATTACATACAAAAAAGGAAAGCATACAACTGAGGTAGACATCCTCCTAACATGGAAAGGGCACTGGGGTAGAAACAGTAATCCCAGTGTAACAGTCCCGCTCCCCAGTATAAAGCACTGATGACCACCTGACTGGCACAAAAGCACAGGAGTTCAAGGAAATACTCATGGATCTAGCACCTCAAGAAAAAAGACAAAATTCATGGAGCAGAAGAAGAAGTTCTTCATCTTAAAACATCAACAGTGAAGACAACAAAATGGATCTGTGGCCAAGTCAGCTATGATAATAAGGCACACAGCAAAAGCTGGTGGTGGAATGCAGAAGTCTATAAAGTTATCAAAAGAAAAAAAGAATGCAGGAAGGAGTGGTAGCTATAAAAGACAGACCTCACAAAGGAGGAATACTGGTGAGCTAAAAAGAGGCTATGCGATCGCACACAATGACAAAGAAAAAAGGAGTCACACAACCTTTACCAGTTACTGGAAAGTGATTCAGAAGATGGCAAAATGCCAATACCACAAGCAACAAAAAAAGAAGAGAGTTGGCAGAAGACACGTGCAAGGGATGCCAACAAAAATCTAGTCACTAGTCTAGAGTGCCTCAAGAACAGATGGAAGGAGAAGCTTTTGCATAAAGAAAACCCTGCACATGCTTAGCCTACAATGGAAGAGAAAGGAGAAAGTACAGTTGTGTACACTTTCCATAAATGTAGATGTTCGAGTGTATTCACTGTTGCAGTCATTACACTTGGGTTATCCTGCTGGCAGGCTACCCTCAGTGGCCTGAATTCTAAAGTCTAGGTCCAGCGTCGGTTGCTGTCGCCTCTTCCCTGACGTCAGTGCGCCAGGGGTATAAAAGATGCAGCCGACGCCATTTTCTTCAGATTTTCTTGCCCCAGATGTCAGGTGCCCCCAAAAGGGTAGGCTAAAAAAATATGCCAATAAAACATGCATGCACAAAAATATATTATAACTTCATCTACAAGCAAATACACCACCTAGGTTGTATAGATTAGAGAAATGCAGATAAGTTCCAGCAAAGATATGGGGGATGGTGGGTGGGTAACCTGGACTGCAACAGTGAATACACTCGAACATCTACATTCATGGTAAGTGTACACAACTGTACTATTTCTTCGTGTTTCACTGTTGCAGTCATTACACTTGGATTGAATCCCAAAGCTATGGTTGGGAGGCTGGAGCTAATATAGCATTAGGAGCGGCTATGAGGCCCTGCAGAAGTGCAGTGGCAAAGTCTGCCCTGGATTTAGACTAGAGTGGTAAATGATAGTGCTTTGTAAAGGTGTGCACTGAACTCCAGGTAGCAGCCTCTAAAATGTCTTTGGTTGGTACTCCCCTGAGGAAGGCTGCTGCTCTGGTTGAATGTGGCCTGATGCCCTTAGGCACTGGCTTGCCATGTTGTGAATAGCAGAAACGAATGCAGTGGCCTATCCACTTAGAAATAGTCTGCTTTGAGATAGCCTTTCCTTGTGATCCAGCAGCATATGCCACTAGTAGTTGTTCTGTCTTTCTGAAAGCTTTGGTTCTGTTCAAGTAGAAGCGTAGCTGTCTGTGTATGTCCAAAGAATGCAAAATTCTCTCCCCCTTATTCTGTGGGTTTGGATAAAAAGTAGGCAGATGAATAGCTTGGTTAAGAGCCACACTGGACACCACCTTAGGCATAAATGTCGGGTTTGTCCTCAGAGAAACCCTGTCTGGATAAAAAATGATAAAAGGTTCCACAGCCATAAGTGCCTGTAGCTCTGAGACTCGTCTTGCAGAGGTTATTGCTAGAGCAGAGCTGTTTTCCAAGATAAAAATTTTATATCAGCAGTAGCGGCTGGCTCAAAAGGAGGCAGGGTGAGTTTTTCCCAGACATAATTGAGGTCCCATGCAGGTATTGGTGATCTCCTTGAAGGCCTTAAGTTTTTGGCCCCTCTGAGGTACTGCCTTAATAAAGGATGAGAAAAAATTGGTGGCTCTGTATTGTAATGAGCCGAAATTGCAGAGGCATGAATTTTAATTGATGAAAAGGATAGGGCTTTGTCCAGCATCTCAGTTAAGTATTGTAAAATCTGAGGAATATTTGGTATAGCTGTGTCAATTCCTTGTGCCTGGTTCCAAGCACAGAATCTCCTCCATTTTCCAGCGTAAGATTTTCTGGTACTAGGCCTTCTGGCCTCCAAAATGACATCCATCACAGCTTTAGTGAGAGGCATTTTTTGTATGGCTACATTATCCGCAATGCAGCCAAATTTAAGGTCTTTAGCTGGCTGTGCAGGATCTGATTGTTTTGCTGGGATAGTAGATGAGGTATTTGAGGCAAGGTCCAAGCCGGGCATTGAGACAAGTTCATTAGGATTGGATACCAGTACTGGGAGGGCCAGTCTGGGGCAATCAGTATCATCTTTGGCTTCTCTTGTCTGACCTTTAGGAGTACCTTGGGGAGGAGAGCCAGTGGAGGAAAGGCATATACTGCTAAGCTTTTCCAGCTGAAAGATAGGGCGTCCACTTTCCATGCTTGTCTGTGATAATTCCTTGTGCAGAATCTTTTTAGTTGGTAGTTGTGAGGAGAGGCAAATAGATCTATCTCCGGGCATCCCCATTTCCTTGTTATCATGCTGAAGACTTGTGGATCCAATTTCCACTCGTGGGGATCCATGAGGTTTCTGCTTAGTTCGTCTGCCAGAGTATTTATCTTTCCTGGCAGGAATTGTGCCTGCAGATGTACTTGAAAAGTCAATGCTGTGTCCCACAAAGTCATGGTTAGTCTTCAAAGGGGACAGAATGAGTGCCTCATGCTTGTTTATATACCACATGACCGTGGTGTTGTTTGTCTTTATCAGTAGTTGTCCCGGATGAAGTAGAAGGCTGTCAGGGCATTCTGAACAGCTAGCAGCTCTTTTTGATTAATATGTAGATGCATTTGGTTTGCGGACCATGTGCCTTGAATACACCTTCCTGCCATGTGGGCCCGCCAGGCATAATCTGATGCATCCGTTGTTAATGTCTGCCTGGCTGGGAGTAAAGTGAATGGCTGTCCCTTGTGATGGTGACAAGCCTTCGTCCACCATCGAAACTCCTGTTGCAGGCAGGGAATGAGGGTAATTATTGTTTCCAGGCTGTGGCAATGTTGAGTCCAAACACTTTTTAGGAACCATTGAAGTTTCCTCATGTGCAGTCTCGCATATGGAATTAGTAGAATGCAGGATGCCATGAAGCCCAAAGCCTGCAGAATTTTTCTTGCAGATAACTGGGCCTTTATTGCCAACAGATTGAAATAGGCAGTCAGTTGTCTTTGTTTGTCTGGTGTGAAATAAGCCATCTTGTCAGTTGTATTTAAGCTTGCACCCAGGAATATTATCTCTTGAGAGGGTACTAGTTTTGATTTCTTTTCGTTGACTGTGTACCCTAGGCCTGTTAGAAATCTCTTTACAAATGCCAGATGTTGTAGTAGAATGTCCTTGTTGTCTGCTTGAATGAGGCAGTCGTCCAAATAAGGATATATTTGTATTCCTCTTTGTCTGCAGAATGCAATTACTGGTGCCAGGCACTTTGTGAAGACCCTGGGCGCAATAGATAAGCCAAAGGGCAGTGCAGAGAATTGGTAGTGCATTGAGCCAGCTTTGAATCTGAGGTATCTTCTGCACGTTTGTCTGATTGGGACATGCAGGTATGCCTCTTTTAGGTCTAAGGTGACAAGCCAAGCCTTCTTGCCCAGCATGGGCAGAAGTTGCAATAGTGTCAACATTTTGAATTTTGGTATATCAAGAAATGTGTTTAGAAAAGATAGGTCCAGTATTGATCTCCAGGTCTTGTCCTTTCTTGGTACCAAGAACAGTCCTGAATAAAATCCTTGTCCCTGCTCTTGCTCCAGTACTTGTTGAATGGCCCTCATGTCCATGAGGGATGAGACTTGCTTTTGTGCCTCTGCCCATTGATTTTTTGGCAAGTCTGGCCAACCGTTTGTCCTTGGTAGGGTATGGAAGTGAAACTTGTAGCCTTGTGACACTATGTCTAGTACCCATTTGTCCTGGGTTATTATGTGCCAATTTTGAGAAAAAAGTGCTAGTTTTCCCCCTAAAGATGCTGCCAGAAGATAAGTGCTTGGTGCAGGCAGGGGGAAGTCATTGGGACTGTTTCCTGTATGGCTGTGATTTGTCTTCTCCACTTTTGGAGGAAGGAGCACCCCATTGTTTAGACCTGTACGAACCTTGGGGCTGGGATCTGCCTCTTGGGCGTCTGTATCTGCCCCTTTGTGGTCTGTCTGACACTGGAAAGGACCAATTCTTTGTAGGCCAGTGCCTGCTAAATCTAGGAGGCTGTACCTGTAAGAAGTCCTTAACTGTTTGCATAGATTTAGCTTTGTCCTCCATTTTCTTTAACACCACTTCTGCTTTAACACCAAACAAGGTACCATGCTGTAATGGAGCATCTAATAATTTTGCTTTGACATGATCAGGCAGATTTTGTTCCTTTACTGTGGTGGTGGTGCTGCGGTAGCGTTGCCGCCTCACAGATAGACATTGCCCTGTTCGATTCTCAGCTACAGCGTCTTCTGTGTAGAGACATGCGTGAATGGGCGTACCTTCGTTGAAGGTTGTGCGTCAGGGCTGGCAACTCGGCACGTAAAAATCTACTGCCAATCATTAGCAGACCGGAGTTCTGCTGTGGCGACCCCTAACCGGGAAAAGCCGAAAGAAACAACCAATCATGCCTCCTGATGACAGAACCCGTAACAGCGGCCCTGCAAGAGGCCTCCAAAGAATCAAAACCACATTGCAAAGTATGCTTTCCAACTTGTTCAGCTGCATGCAATAAATCCTGCATTTCTTTGTTTTCTGCACATTCAGAAATTATCAACATTTTCTGTTTAAGCAGTGACAAAACATATTGCTGACATTTGAGCATATGAAACTGACAATTTAAAGCCCTTATAGCCAAGGTAGCAGAAGTGTAATCTTTTTTCCCCATCTGTCCAATGCCCTAGAATCCCTGTCTGAGGGTGTAGGGTTTCTTGCAGCGGAAGCCTTGACCCCTTTGGGACCCTGAGAGATGTTTCAAGGTCAGCAGTAGGGTTTTTGAAAAAGAATTTATGAGAGTCAGGAACCCTGTAGTACCTGTTCTGCTTAACAGGAGCTGGAGGTAAGGAGTCAGGGGTCAGACTGGACTCTGAAAATACATCATCTACAATGTCTAACACAGGTGGAATAGCTAGGGGCCTGTGTTGTGGTAGTAAAAGGAAGTCTCTGAGCCTTTTCTTAGATTCTGAAAAATCTTGGCTCTCCCAGTGAAAATGTTCCCTCATGGTATGCAAGGTTTCCCCAAAAGAGTAATCCTCAGGAGGAGAGGCTGAAGGCCTAGATTCTTCAGCATCAGAATCCTCATAGGGAGGAAGAGAGTATTCCTGATCAGAAGAGGAATCAGAGGAAATGGAAAACTGATCTGAAGATTCATTTTCTGTCTCTTGCCTAGGCCTTTTATCAGAAGGGGGATGTGAATGCGACCATTTTGAGCATCTGTTTTTTGGGCATGGAGGCCTGTCCATGAGGCTGTTGTACTTGTTTCTTTGTCTTTAAATGTGCTTTAGTCTTTGCCTTTGAAGCTGAAGTCATTTTAATGTATAATTGAGTAGGTCTGAAAACACCCTCAGAAGCTGATGCCTGCTCAGCGGCTCCAGACCCATCTGAGGGAATAGCCTCCGAAGGTCCAATACCTAGAGCTTCCAGCGGCCTAGTCGACTCCACGTGGGAGTCGGTAGCGGCCTGTGGGTCTAAAGTAGCAGGCGTCAGGGGCTGCGAACGCACCTCACTGAGAACCGGTGACTGGCTTAGAAGAAGCCTCGTCATCGGTTTTGGACCTTGGATGCCTGTCCTTTTCTTTTTCCTTGCGTTTCTTGTAAATTCCGGTAGTCGGATGGCTATCCGACGACATCGTATAATTACATTTTCTGCCACAATAATGTAATGCAAAATCGTACCGACGCTTAATAGTGCGTTGGTTAAATCTAGCACAAAACCGACAACTGGCAACGTCATGGTCAGGGCCTAGGCAAGGAATACAGTAAGAATGAAAGTCCTTATGAGGTATTTGCTTCCCACACGAAATACAATTATTAACTTTTTCTGACATCGGTCTGGAGCAAGAAAAAAGTTTCCCAATGGGGTACTTAGCTTTTAATGAAGACTTCGGATCTGAAATTCGAACACGAAAATCTCAGGAGTCGGCCGACCGGCACTTGCGAACTGCTTATGCTTCGGGCACCACGCAGCAAGAAAGACTGAAGAAAATGGCGTCGGCTGCATCTTTTATACCCCTGGCGCACTGCCATCAGGGAAGAGGCGACAGCAACCGACGCCGGACCTAGACTTTGGAATTCAGGCCAACTGAGGGTAGCCTGCCAGCAGGATAACCCAAGTGTAATGACTGCAACAGTGAAACACGAAGAACATCCTACAGTACAAGACATACATAGTGTGAAAAGGAGAAATTAAGTCAATATGTGACTGTACTCTCTTAATACCTTATTAGAATAACATTAATCTCTTTCTACAGGCTTTTTTTTGGAGATAAATTTGTTTTATCTAAATCATTAATCCTTTTTAACACTCCTATTCCTATATGCATTTGAAAAAGGAAATATCGCATTTTGTGGTCTATACTATCTATAGCGAAAAAGGTTATAGCTCAGAAATGAACGAACAAATCTACACCCTCCTTCAAAGAATTTATAAATATTGCCAATTGAAGTCTGTCACCTGAAAATCATTGCAATTAAGTCAAGAACAAACAGGATTACCTCATGCTACAGTATATGGACAAAACGTAGAAATCCACTTGACAAGCAAAAATAACTGCATTTTATATTTAATGTAATGTATAATAACTTGAATGACTTGATAGTCAATAGACATTCCTGTAAATAGTTGTTTTTTCTTCTGTGTGTGAGGTTTAGTTGAATTTTTTTCATTTATGTTCACAAATCTCTGACTGTAAATATTGTTATGATTATTTTACATACAAGAGGAGGCCACAGC
Organism: Protopterus annectens; assembly: GCF_019279795.1. Classification (NCBI taxonomy): domain Eukaryota; kingdom Metazoa; phylum Chordata; order Ceratodontiformes; family Protopteridae; genus Protopterus; species Protopterus annectens. Next base: position 883,871,579 of record NC_056733.1, on the reverse strand, counting down.
TACAAGTGATAATGTAGTCTATACAAGTTAATGGGCTGGACAGAACACTGTACATTGGTATCTACATTGGTATCCGAAGAGATGCTGTACTAGACTCCTTCCAGGCTATGCAGTCAGTAGAAATTTGTTTGAAGAATATATTTGTTTTCATGGGGTGTTATACAAGTTTAGTATGCTTGAGAGGAAGAGTACAACTTTGGAGTAATAATTTTTCTGAAAGAAGGCTAGATAAATGCACTTTTTTTTTTACAGTAGTCCGTTCCAGTGCTTTGCAAACCAAAAGTGTGTGGTGTGAATAGAATGACTTATCTGTGATTAATTTTACTATCATAAAGGTTGTAGGAAGTAGGATGGCTGGTTTTGTTAACATTTCTCATGCAAGTTTCATACATTTTTCACAGAGCAACACCTTATGGATTAGCACATTTTTTACACCTTGTGCAATCCTCATGCATGGGCACACATTATTTTGGCACTGACTGGTGATACAGTCATTTTATTATTATATACTTACATAATACTAATAAACTTGCCTCATGTCAATCAATATTCAATTAACTTTCAATAATTTGTCATTTTAAGGATATAAATCTATATATACAAACATTTATTCCATCTAGTTTTAATATCAAATTTAATTTAATACTGCTCCTTAAACATGCACGTTAACAATGCACAATTTAACTGAGATCAGGAATTAACTAGACACCATATTAATCTTTCTTGTTGTTTTTAGCAGGCTATGACTTAGCTTGTACAGTGCTCCAATCTTATTGTGGAGTTCTGTTATTACAATTCCATGGTGCTGTTTGAGGGACAGATTACTATGCAGATATTTCCAGTGTTTATATTCAAGCAGTAGCACAAAGTATTCTAAGAACCTACCTAATGCAGGAATGGAGAAAGAAAATTGTGCAAGTAAGGGTACAGAAAATATGCAAGAATGGGCTGGAATTCACTGGAGAAAAATGGCAAAGAAACCAAGGTATTGGGAGCAAATAACAAGAGAGGGAAAGGTAATAGAATGGGATGAGGCCAAGAAGACATTTGGATTACAGGCTGGAGACTGCCTTCACTACCAGGGATTGAGATCGGACTGCAGGCAGAGAGAAAGGCATAGGGGAGTCCTAAGTGAAAGACCTGTTCTGGTAGAGTTTTAGCTGAACCTAGAATAGAAGCTCAAATTAAAAAAGGGCTAATTAGTAGGGCATATAAAATACTGCATGATTACGTTACAAATCAATCAGAGGAGGTTAGAAAAGACTGGGTAGAGACACTGGGAAAACAATTTACAAGGGAACAATTCAGGTAGATAGAAATGTTTCAGATAAGATGGGGAAGAAAGACGTAACTGGGAACATATATTTTTGGAGTGCAATGAGTTGGCAGACTTTAAAAACTTCCTACAGATTACTCTGTCAGAAACCCTGGGTCAGCAAATGCCTATAACTAAGGAAATTATTCTTTTGAACTACGAATAGGATCTGAATTACATAGACATAGTAAGCTGTCTTAAGTTTAATCCTGTTGGTTGCCAAAAACGCAGTTACTAGAAAACAGAAACCAAAGTCTTGCCTCGTCGGATGATCAATGATCAGTTAACTTTCAATAATTTCAACTGAATATTATAAGAGAGATAAAAGAACTGGAAGAGGGATCTTTAGAAAAATGAAGGAACAAATTACATAGAAATAAACAGACAATGTGAGACTAATGAATGCAGAATAATGTTCAGGAGGGGGAGGAGTGAGGTTTAAAGGGAAGGCAGGAAGTGAGCAATTTAGGTAACTGATGATAGTTATAAAGAAAGAAAGATAAGTGATGTATAACATATGTAAATGGAAAACATGTTAACCTTGTTTTGTTTTCTGTTACTGTATGTTTAAAAAATATTACTTCCACTGTTGTATGACTTCAATCAGATATGGATGCAACAAATAAACTGTTCACTCCTTTTCTAAGTTCCTTTTTGTTGCTATTGAACATTATTATCTTGAGACCCAGGTTTGTAATGCACTTGAGAGCTGCTTGCTTGCATGTTCTTGAATTTCTGATATTGTTGGCACAATGGAAGATGGTAGCCTAATCAATATACTCTGTTAAGGTGGTTTCATTTGTACAGTGGTATATATTGCTGGGAAATGTGGATTTGAGGTATGATTTGCACCAGCCTCAAAAGGTGTTGCTGCATCTCAATTTATGTAGTCTTTTAATGCCTGCACAAATTTCAATAATGTCTGCTGTGACCAATTTTGAGTCAAGACTGTGTCTTTCAAACTCCTGTTTCTAAGTATTTTTAGTGGGGTAAGCTATATATGGGGCAATTTTCTTTCATTTTAAATTCTTTAATTTGGAATAATTACAATAGTTTTGGTGCTTCCCACATAACTCCTCTGAAACAATTTATACAGACAAATACTTATTTATTTAAAATTTATTTACTGGGAAAGTCTGACTTGGAACAAAGCCAATTTTCAGAGGCGGTCCGGGGAGAAATGCTCTAGACACGTCTTTGTTAAAAGGGAGAAAATTGGAGTACCTGGAGGAACCCCACACAAATGCAGGAAGGACATGCAGACTCTGCACAGAAGGTATCCCAGCTGAGAATCGAACCGGAGAACCTCTTGCTGTGAGGAGACAACACTACCACTACACTGTCCTAAACGTGCCTACTCATTGCCTTAAAAGATTGTACAATGCTGAAAAAACAATCATGCCTCCCTTGCCAATCTCTTCCCTATATGTCAATCTTCAGTGAAGTCTCTTCATTTCACCCACCTTAACTCCTTTACATGCTAGATATAAGTACAACTTCCTGTCCCATAACAATGGACTTATACTTCTAAAAGTAGGTGATATGCAAGATAAACTCCATATCATTAACTCCTCAATATCCAACCCAAAGACTATAGTTCAAGATCTCTGACGTAAGAGTAACATCAAGTTTCCTCCACACGTGTGCACAAAATACCTCTCAACTGTCCAGATTTTTGTCTCATATTTTCTGTTTGTTCCTCATATTATTTTGTTTTCTGGCCAATCTTTGGAAAATCAGCGAGGATTAAAGTTAGACAATAGTAACAGTCATTTGAGTTTCAGACTTCAGACTCTTCATAAAATTCATGCTAATGCAAAACCTGTTATTCTATCAACTTTCTACATTGGTAAGAGTAATATTTAAAAATTGTCCCTATGTTTGGGCCTTGTCCAGATTTCTTGCTCTAAAAGGATGAGAGCTACGGTGCACAGGCATGCACACTCCCCTTCTAGCTTCATAATCATCCATCTTGCTAGTCCATACTATCCCCTTCTTCTGTCCAACAGAAAGCAAAACAAGGGAAATCGTCTTCATAACATCTCATTCGTTATGGACAGATCCATACGTCTATTACAGTTTTCTGATTATTTAACTTCAGACCTTATACAGAACAAGGGGGTTATGCTGGTATTCAGTTTAAACATTCACATTCATCTATAAGTCAGACTAATACCTCTAGTACCTCCCAAACAAATTCAGCCAGACTTTCTTCTGTTCATGATAATGCCAATAATCTAGAAAGCTTACAATACAGAGTATTAATTAAAAGCATATCACTTCCCATGGTATTAGTGACTCCCACTGAATGCATCCATTTTTTACAAATAAAACAAGTGCCAACATTACAGTAGTTAACATTATGCGGTAAATACTTATATACTCCACTTCTAACAATTAAAATTATACATAAACCTAATATATTGCAAGCGGCACTATTAATGTAAATTTTAAAAGCTACTGCATTAAGTAAACCATACTATTGCATACCCTCAATTCAAGCAGTTCATATGCTATTATTTGGATGTGAATCTAAAACCAAATATAGTAAAACTTGGAATGATAATATACATCCCTTAATATTTATTTATTTATTTATTTATTTAAATGTGTTTACCAGAGTATTGCACTGATCAAATAATGATCAATTACAGGCTCAGCCAGGGAGCTTCATACATCAAACTGTAGTATAACAAAAAAACATAATTCAAAACCAATATTTGCTTCATAAGTATGTACAAACATGATTATCATACAAAATAGTTTATACATTTTAAAATAGGTTCATAGATTAGTACTAGGCTAACTGCCCTTGTGAGCCATTTTAAGCTTAGCCAATTATCCCTTGTGAGACTCCAACCCTGCACCTTATGTTTGTAAGGCAAACACCTTAACCATTAGGCCACCCTCCCAACCCGTATAGGCCATGCTGATGCTTACAGCAAAAGAAAAAGTTAAAAAAATTAAAGCATAGACCAAAAATGACCTCTTCTAGTTGAAAGCACGATTACTACCCAAATCATCCGAAAAAATTAAAAGGAAGAAGAAAATAAGTACTTGTCAGACTGTTCTCTCACATGATCAGGCATAATCCTGTTTTAACAAGAATGAGACAAGCAACTCACCTGCTTCTATAGTCTTCATCTGCACTACATCAATACTCCTAAAGTGATTAAAAAAACAGCTAGCACTGTAGCACGCATTTTGAATGCTTTGTTGCTCACTTTACACACATGTGAAGTAATACTTAAATTTAGAAAATTGAATTATATGGAACAGTTTAAGTTAACACCTTTTGTAGTGTACTTTCTTTTCATGTTTACATGTTTCAGGGTCATGGCTTAAGTCCTTATGTTCATTACTCAAACATAGTTCACGAAACCTCATATAAACACTGTGGGGTGTTCAGAAATGAAAAGGGCAGTGCTTTACACAAAACAGCACTGCAAACAGTGACATGTGGGAACAGTTTATTCAGAAAAAGAAGTAGCACAACTGCTTGAGAGGTAGTGCAGTGCTAATGACTGTATGACGATAAGCAAATCACTGTCAACATGATGATGTTAGGAGGGTGGCCTAATGGTTAAGGTGTTTGCCTTACAAACACAAGGGGCAGGGTTTGAGTCTCACAAGGGATAACTGACTAGGCTTAAAATGGCTCGCAAGGGCAGTTAGCTTAGTACTAATCTATGAACCTATGAACCTATAATGACAGCCACTGCATACAAAATTAACAAAAACAGGGTGGCACGATTCAGGATTTTACTGTGTAAAGGAGTAATGCTAATGCTATGATGTGAGCAGCAGAATCAGCATTAGCTACACAGAATGTTAACAACCTCCTTTAGAGCCAGTCTCCATAATCTTGTACATCACTGCCTTCTGCAAAGTAGAATAATCCACCATTATGTAACATACCATCACCTCCATGACCATAAGTTCACAGGTGACTGCTAGGCTAATGACCCTAAATGGCCTTTTTAAACCTAGCCATGTTCTCCAGATGTACTGGACAGGTTATAATACTCCTCATTTTAAAGGAGGTGTAGCTTGGGTAAGCATTTACATGCTTCCTCTATTTAATAGGGACACAGATGGTAAGCCACAGCTAAATTTATGATTCAATATCCACTTGATTCAAGTTTTGCTTGAATAAGCATAGGGAGGAACTCTACATCAAATGAATGGGACACTTGTTCCAGATAAGGGGAGACTACAGTTGCGTAAGAAAACTTTATCATAACAGTAGATGTAAAAATTATCACTGCTGCAGTGTTCTTAGCTATATGGGTTACATTTTGCATAGGACAGAATAGTGAGACAGCTTCTAAAGCTTCAGTGCACCTTCCATGTGCACAAACTGTCAGGCAGCTTGAGATGAGCTGACTAGAAAGACAAGTTTGGGCGGCAATCCTTTCAGAGCTTTCTTGCCAACAGAGGAAGGGAGGCTGAGCCCTGAAAGGACAATGCTAGAAATAACAAAAAAGGTGAGGCAGAGCACCTCGCTGGCCTTGTTCAAGAGAAATCTTGACCAATGGATGGGAGATCGCAGATATACCCCAGGGATTACCTCAGTGTCACTCTGCTAGAGGAGAGGCAAAAAAAAATAATGGGTATAGTTCCCCTAAAGGGGGTGGCCTAAGCCACAAAAGCGATGAGCTAGGCTTGTAAATGCCTCGGGGCAGAGAGCCTATGATGATGAACCTATGAACCTATGAACCTATGAATAAATTTCCACACCATGGCAAAAAAAACCCCCACAAAACAAGGGGGAATGGAGGGAGTGGCTACTGCACCAGTGATCATTCAAACATCTAATGCTATGGTACGTTTACTTACACAACTATACTATGTTCATCATATCAATCACCGTTGTAGTACCTTAGCTATAAGGGTGGATTACCCTAGCTTACTACATCTGGGAGGTGGAAGGAGAAGAGTCCAGGAGCCCCTGAAGAATGGTCCTAGCAAGGCCTGATCTAGACACAGAGAAAAAAATCAAGGTTATAGTGCTTTGTATAAGTATGTACAGAGGACCAAGTAGCAGCTTCTACAATGCAATCCTTTTCAAAAAGCCAAAAGATTTGTCAAGATAGTACCGGAGTTGTCTGTGGACTTTTAACGTATGGAGTATCCTCTTCCCCTCATTTTTTGGTTCAGGAAAGAAAATGGTTTTCCATGTTAAGAACCTCAAATCAGCCAGGACTGCTAGATTAATTTGAGCACCTATTAGCTTATTTAACCTAAAATGAATATCCCAAGGAGGGGCAACCAGTTTTCTTGGAGGTCTCATTCTTTTTTTTTTTTTTTAACAAGAAAAATCTTTATTAAATTATCATGTGTGACACAGACAATCTTACATTTATATAAACGAAAATCGTTTTCTTGGAGGTCTCTTATGCAAAACCCTTTTCAAAACATTTTGAGATGACACTGCATTGAAAGAGGAGGATCCATGGGCAGGCATGTTGAAATGCCCTATAAATGAACCTTGACAGAGGAGTAAGAAAGGCCATAGGATAGTAATTCAGATAAATATTGTAAAATCAGAGAATAACTTGCCCTGAATGGGTGCTGGTTATAATGCTGGCACCAACTAGAAAACCTTTTCCATTTGCTAATTTATTTTATTATTTATTTTTATTTTATTTTACATTTGTTGACCAGGTTAGTCCAGCTGAGCCTTTAGCTCGTTTTCAGTGCAGACCCGAGGAGAAAAGCTCCACAGTGAGTTTATAAATTTTACATACAACAGTTAAGAAATCATATTTGCAGCTAGACAAACTTATCAAAATAACATTTACAATAAATCATACAGACAAAAAGCACTCAGGTGCAATGTCATCAAGGAATAATGCATTTATAGATCCTGTTTGGTTATATACAGTATAAGTACAAGGAATAGCAAAGGGATGAGGTGTTAATACAGTGGGACAAAGGGGTACAAGTTGATTAAGATAGGGGAGGAGAGGAAGATGAGGAAGAAGGAATAGAAGGGAAACATATAGAGGAAGAAGTGGTCAATATAAGAAAGGGAGGGCTATAACACTTCAGCATATGAATAGAATATCTAGTAGTAGGCTTTCTTGCCTCCATTAATATCTCCTGCACATCCTCAGGAAACAGGTGCCTAAAGGGAATTAAGATCCAATCATCCAGGCAGTCAGCTGAAGTTGACTGGGGTCAGGGTGTATCAAACACCTTGATTTTGTATGATCCATTCTGTGAAGAAGCTTGTGGTAATTACCCCCAGTCATTTCCACAGAAAGAAGAAAGAATAGGTGTGCACAATCTTAACATAACCATAGATGTCCTTCTCTTCTATATGCTGCAGTATTCATAACATAAGGGAATCCACCTCCTGCTGACTCGTACATCCGGCCAGTATCCAAAAACCTTAATGCTACTGTAAGGTACGTGATACGCCACACCACACAACGCATACATTGGCCATAAAGAAACATCGGGTATAAAATGGACGTCAGCAACCACCTACTTCAGAACTGTATGCCACCCAGCACCAGCCTGAGATCCTAATTGAGAAGCATATCAACAGGAAACTAGGCAAGCATTGGGGGAAGGCAATACTGCAGCATATAGAAGAGAAGGCTATCTACAGTTATGGCAAGATTTTGCACAACTATTCTATGTCCTTCTATTCATATGCTGAAGTATTCATAACATAAGGGAGAATGCCAAAGCTCAAGCTAGGGAGAGGTTGGGAGGAGGATTAGCCGATGCTTTTTCAATAAATACATGCAGAATTGCTCTTGCAAACCCGTTTTGGACTTACAGATGGTGTCAAGCTTGTAGAGTTTAGTGAAAGTATGGAAGGAGAACCATGTAGCTGCCTCCAGTATGGAGCCAATGTCCAAACCTTTAAAGAATGTCCCCATGGAAGAAACTGCTCTAGTAGAATGGGCCTTCATAGGGGAAGTATACCATTCGGCAAACAGCAAAAGGAAATGGCTTTAGAAATCCAGATAGAAATAGTTTGCTTGGAAACTAACTTACACAGAGCTCTTGGGTGGTAAGAGACAAACAGGTGGTCAGATTTGGAAAAAGTTTGGTTTTGGCAGGGTAGTATCTGAGCTGCCTGTGCACATCCAAGGTGTGCAATACTCTCTTTCTGTGACACTGAGGACAAGGAAAAAAGGTAGGAAGGTTAATGGACTGATTTAGGGATAATTCATTAACCAGATGGAGCATGAAGGTGGAGTTAGTGCACAGGGAAACCCTATCTCTATGAAAGACAGTAAAGGGAGGATTGTTCATCAGGGCCTGTAACTCTGAGACCTTTCTAGCAGAGGTAATGGCCACTAACAAAACAGTCTTCCAGGTACAATGCTGTACGGAAGAGGAGCTTGCTGGTTCAAAATTCCCAGTGTAAGCTTCTCCAGCACAAAACTGAGATCCCAAGGAGAAGGTATTGGTTTCCTTTGTGGTCTAATATGAAGAACGCCTTTATGAAACAGTTTTACCTCTAACCTAGAGGACAAAGGTGGAGTCATAGGCAGACAAGCAGACATGGCTGAAAGGTGAGCCTTCACCGAAGAATAGGACAACCCAGCCTACATCAATTCACACAGATAAAACAAGAGCACCGGGACATAAACTAACAGTGGTTGTAGGTCCTTTTTATGACACCAGATGGAAAATCATTTCCATTTGGAAATGTAGGATTCCCTAGTTGCAAGTTTTCTGGTCTCTGGTTGCAGAACTTTTAGCATGTCCTCAGAAAAAAGGTGTCTGTAAGGGATTAAAATCCGATCACCCACAACGTCAGATTCAGAGTTGGCAGCTGTGGATGTATTAGGGTCCCTTTGTCCTGTGTGAGTAAATCCATCCTGTGGGGTAACGTGTGATGACTGCCCCTGGCTAAGTGGAGGAGAAGGAGAAACCAGTGCTGCCTTGGCCAAAAGGGAGTCACCAACAAGATTTTTGGCTGATCCTGTTGAATCTTCAATAGGACCTTCTGTAAAAGAGGCAAGGGGAAGATGCATACTGAAACATCCTATTCCATGAGAAAGACAGAGTGCCCACCTTCCACACCAGGGGATGTGGAACCCTGGCACAAACTTTTTGGAAGTTGTCTGTTCACGGGGGAGGCATAGAAATCTACCTGAGATTATCCCAAAGATGGATTAGGCCAGAAACACATCCATTCATGGGAATGGGTCATGAACCTGAAGAGTCTGCCACTATATTCTGGGCTGAGGGAAGATAAATCATCTGTATGGAGATTTAGCTTTGTAAGGCTAATTCCCAGGTGAGTAAGGCTAGTCTGGATAGAATGTAAGGCTTCATTTCTCCCCTGCTTGTTGATGTACCAAAGAGCTGTGGTGCTGTCTGTGAACCACCTCAGTACTCATGGAACAAGACTGTTTTTGAAGATTTGAAGTACCAAAACCAGTGCCCGCATCTCCTTTATACTGATGTGTTCCTGGGTCTGCTTGGGAGACCAAACATCGCCAACCCTCCAGGCTTGGAGAATTGCACCCCACACTGTGTCTGAAGCATCTGTGAATAACTCTAGGGTAGGAAGGGGTGGTTGTAGTGGTAGGCCAGGGTTTCTGTTCACCATTCTAGTTCAATTTTTAAGCAAGGCAGGAGTGGAATCAGGAACCTTAATGAATGTAAGTGTTCCATCCACACAGTTCTTAGATACCATTGCAACTTCCTCATGTGTAGTCTTGCTAAGGGTATCATGGGAATAGTGGATGCCGTTTACCCCAAGAGACGAAGAAAGTCCCTGGCTGTCAAGGACTGGAGAGGAAGAATGCCCTTAAAACAAGAACTCAGGAACAAAACGTTCTCCACTGGGAGAGAGGCTAGCATTTTATCTGTTTGTATTCTGCATCCCAGAAAAATCTGAACCTGCGAAGGAATGAAGGAAGACTTCTGGAAGTTTACACTGAATCCTGAACTCTGTAGAAGGACAATAGTGAAGGAAAGGACTCCCTGAAGAAGTTCTGGGGACTGAGCCTGAATCAGAAGGTTGTCTCTGTAAGGGAAAATTAGAATTCTTTGCGTTCTGCAGAATGCTATAACAGGGGCCAAGCACTTTGTGAAAACCCTTGGTGCCACAGAGAGACCAAAGGGCAAAGCACCAAACTGAAAATGCAAGGAAGCTACAGAAAAATGTAAAAACTTCCTGAACATTGGGTGGATGGGAATGTGAATATAGGCATCTTTTATATCCAGGGACATCATGAACCCCTTTGAAAGAATAAGAGGGGGAAGGGAAGGCAGAATCAACATATGGAAAAAAGGGACTTTGACAATGTATTTATTTATTTTACATTTGTTTACTGGAAAAGTTCGACATTTACAGCGTAGGCCCGGGGAGAAAAGCTCCATAACATAACAGTACAAATACAACAAATGACAAAAAAGTTTCTGTACAGAGGCATATATACAATCATAGGTTGGTACTAGGCTATCAATTCCCTGGCTATTTCTTCCCACACTATTTACTGCCCTGGACCCCTGTCAGAGCTCCATGTCTTTATATAACAACACATAATTCACGAATGACAGAAAATTTCTATACAGTGGCATATATGCAATCAAGCAGACTTTTCGTACCTTAGTTTGATCTGAGCAAGCTTGGTATATAAACAGCAAAACTTTGAATTCCCTACTGGTAATATAAAGCATAAAAATGAAGGAATGGAATCTGGAAAATAAGGCTATTCGGGAGATATCATATCATGAGAAATAGTTTGCAGGATAGTAGTTCCTGATAGGGAGTATTTGAGAAGTACAGAATAGCTGAGGTAAGCAGTGAGGAGATGATGTGTGGCAAGGTAGGAGGACAGCAGAAAAGATTTTATGTGATACAGGGACAGAGCCATGATTGCAAAAGGTGTGACTTTAGTGATGTCTTGAAAAGTGAGAGGGATGGTGTAGAGGAGATAGCAACAAAGGTGTTTAAATGGGAAAGGTCCAGAATGGATCTCCAGGGGTCATCCTTCCTGGGGACCAGGAAAATCCTGGAGTAAAATCCCTTTACTTGCTGGGAAGTGGGATCCTCTTCGATAGTTCCTGGAGAGATCAGGTCTGTAATGACCTGAGGAAAGAAGCTCAACTAATCTTTTGGGGGGGGATGGAATCCCTCTGAATGAGGAGAATTTTTTCCCAAACCATGAACTATCCTGTTTTAAGTATAGAAAGTACCCAACAGTCCTGAGTAATCAGTTTCCAAGCAGCAAGAGATAGGCAGAGATGATGAGACATGGGAGTGGATGACCCTGGTGGCTGATAGTCACAGACTACCTGGCTTGTGTTGGGACTGAAAGGACTGTTTTGAGGCAGGGGTGAAAGAAGCAGACTTAGAAGAGGCTGGTTTTCTAGATCCCCCCTTACTTTTGGAAGAAGAAGATGGCAGAGAACGTTTTCTAATAAAGGCAGTCTTAACTGGATAATTTCTTTGAAACCGTGGAACTGGAGAAACAAGAATGTGTTTAAGATCCTGTAGCTGCTTTCCTTTCTCTTGAAGAGACTTGAATAGTTCTGCTGCTGAACTCCCAAACAAGACTTTGTTATCAAAGGTGCATCAAGCAATTTGGCCTTGAAATCTTCAGAGAGAAGCTGCAGCCTAAGCCAAGAGTATCTTCTCAGACCAGCCCCAGAAGCAGCTGCCCTAGCAGAGGGATCAGCAGCATCATAACTGCACTTGATGGACTGCCTAATCACTTGTGCAGAGGAATTAAGAATGCATGTTTTTTTTTTTGATTTTGCTGGGGCATCAGAGATGTCTGCCAACATTTTCTCTGCATCTGCTAGAAGGGCCAAGGAGTACTTTGCCATGTGGGTCTGATACTTTATTGCACGGAAGACCAAAATAGCAGAAATGTATACCTTCTTTCCCAAACGTTCCATGACCTTACCTCTCCTTATCACACGGTAACAAGGAAGTGGACAGTAGTAATTTTACAGAACCTGTCTGGATGCTTGGGGGCAGGAGGCTGAGAGTTTGGACACATGGAGGCAGCCGAGAAACAGTACAGTTTTGAACCTTACATAAATGTAGATGTTCGAGTGTATACACTGCTGCAGTCATTACACTTGGGTTATCCTGCCGTCAGGCGGTTCCCCAGTCGGCGGTTATCCTGCCGTCAGGCGGTTCCCCAGTCTGCTTGAGTTCCAAAGTCTTGGTCCGGCATCGGTTGCTGTCGCCTCCTCCCTGATGTCAGTGCGGCAGGGGTGTATAAGATGCAGCCGTCGCCATTTTCTTCAGTTTTTCTTGCCCCAGATGTCAGGTGCCCCCAAAAAGGTAGGCAATTCAAATTGCTAATAAAACATACATAATAAAGAAAAACAACAACTTTCAGCTACCAGCAAATACTCCCCATAGGTAGTAAAGGGTAGAAGACATAGGTACGTGCCAGCAAGTAAGAGGGGAAGGAGGGAGGGTAACTTGGACTGCAGCAGTGTATACACTCGAACATCTACATTTATGGTAGGTACAAAACTGTACTATGTTCATCGTGTTACACTGCTGCAGTCATTACACTTGGGTAGAATCCCAAAGCCAAGGTTGGGTGGCTGGTTTTATAAGGCATTAGGGGTGGCTATAAGGCCCTGCAGTACTGCAGTGGCAAAGCCAGCTCTGGATTTAGAGTATAGAGGCAGATGGTAATGCTTGGTGAAGGTATGCACAGAACACCAAGTTGCTTCTTCCAAAATATCCTTGGTAGGTACTCCTCTGAGGTAGGCAGTTGAAGTGGCTGTTGCCCTAGTGGAGTGAGATCTAATGCTGCTAGGTACAGGTTTACCATGGTGTGTATAGCAGAAACATATACAATGTCCTATCCATTTTGAAATAGTCTGTTTTGAAATGGCTTTTCCCTGTGCTCCTGCAGCATATGCTACCAATAATTGCTCAGATTTCCTGAAAGCTTTGGTTTTGTCCAAGTACAAGTGTAACTGCCTGTGAATGTCCAAGGAATGCAGTAGTCTCTCCCCTTTATTCTGTGGTTTTGGATAAAAAGTTGGCAAATGAATAGTTTGGTTTAGAGCCACACTGGATACCACCTTTGGCATAAACGTAGGGTTAGTTCTTAAAGACACCCTGCCCTGGTGGAAAATGAGGAAAGGTTCCACTGCCATTACTGCCTGTAATTCTGAAACTCTTCATGCTGATGTTATTGCCAGGAGTAGAGCAGTTTTCCAAGAGATATATTTTAATTCTGTTGTGTTAGCTGGCTCAAAAGGAGGTAAAGTCAATTTTTCCAAAACAAAGTTGAGGTCCCAAGTTGGAGTAGGTGCTCTACGGGGCGGTCTTATGTTTTTAGCCCCTCCGAGGTACTGTCTTAGCAAAGGATTAGAGAAAATTGGTGGATCCGTGTTATAATGAGCAGAGATGGCAGAGACGTGGATCTTGATGGATGAGAAGGAGAGTCCTTTGTCCAGCATCTCAGTTAAATATTGTAGTATCTGAGGAATGTTTGGAACATGAGGGTCAAGGCTGTGTGCTTGGTTGCAGGCACAGAATCTCTTCCATTTATCCGAATAGGCTTTCCTGGTACTAGGCCTTCTGGCCTCCAGAATGACATCCATAACAGCTTTGGAGAGCGGCATTGCCTGCTTGACTAAGGAATCTTCCATGCAGCAAGGTTTAAGGTCTTTAGCTGGCTGTGTAGTATCTGATTGTTGTGCTAAGTCAGCAGATGTGGGATTTGAGGCAAAATCCAGGGTGGTCCTTGTGCTAAGTTCTTTAAGACTGGGTACCAGTGCTGGCCTGGCCACTCTGGTGCAATCAGGATCATCTTTGGCTCTTCTTGCCTGGGTTTTATGAGTACCTTTGGCAGGAGAGGTAGTGGGGGGAAAGCGTATACGTGTAGGTTTTTCCAGCTGAATGAGAGGGCATCCACTTTCGATGCTTGTGGATGGTAACTCCTTGTGCAGAATTTCTGTACCTGGCAGTCCATTGGGGATGCAAACAAATCAATGTCCGGGCTCCACCATTTCTGTGTTATCATTCTGAATATCTGTGGATTCAATTCCCATTCGTGGGGATCCATGATGTTTCTGCTTAAGTCATCTGCCAGTGTGTTTTTCTCTCCTGGCAGGAATTGTGCTTGCAGATAAACTTGATAGTTTAGAGCTGTGTTCCACAAGGTCATGGCTTGCCTGCAGAGGGGGTAGGAGTGAGTGCCCCCTTGCTTGTTTATGTACCACATAACTGTAGTGTTGTCTGTCTTTAGTAGTAGTTGTCCTGGATGCAGCAGGTCCTTGAAGGCTATAAGTGCATTTTGTACAGCTAGCATCTCTTTTTGATTGATGTGAAGATGCCTTTGTTCTGTGGGCCACTTGCCCTGAATACAGTTACCTGCCATGTGTGCTCCCCAGGTGTAATCCGATGAATCTGTTGTCAGTGTTTTCCTGGCTGTGGGTTGAGTAAAAGGCTGTCCCTTGTTGAGGTGACAAGCTTGAGCCCACCACTGAAACTCCTGTTGAAGGCAAGGAATTAGTGGTATAACTGTTTCCAAACTTTGACAGTGTTGAGACCATACATTCTTTAGGTACCATTGTAGTTTCCTCATATGCAGTCTGGCATATGGAATTAGTAGTATGCAAGATGCCATGTAACCCAAGGCCTGCAGAATTTTTCTTGCAGGGAGTTGAGTCTTTGTTGCCATCAATTGAAAGTATTGAATCAGTTGCCCTTGCTTGTCTTGTGTTCAAGCTGGCACCCAGGAATATTATCTCTTGTGAGGGCACTAGTTTTGATTTCTTTTCGTTTACTGTGTACCCCAGGCAACTTAATAACTTTTTTACAAACGCCAGATGCTTTAGAAGAATGTCCTTGCTCTCTGCTTGAATCAGGCAGTCGTCCAGGTACGGATAAATATGAATTCCTTTCTGTCTGCAAAATGCAATTACTGGTGCCAGGCACTTTGTGAAGACCCTGGGCGTAGTAGATAAGCCAAAGGGCAGTGCAGAGAATTGATAATGCATTGAACCAGCTATGAATCTGAGGTATCTTCTGCAGTTTTGTCTGATAGGGACATGCAGGTATGCCTCCTTCAGGTCCAATGTCACGAGCCAAGCTTTCTTGCCCAGCATGGGAAGAAGCTGCTGTAGTGTCAACATTTTGAATTTCGGAACATCCAGGTAAGTGTTTAGAGAAGAAAGATCCAGAATGGGCCTCCAGGCTTTGTCCTTCCTGGGAACTAGAAAGAGTCTTGAGTAAAATCCTTGTCCTTGTTCCTGTGGTGGTACCTTTTGAATAGCTCTCATATCCATGAGTGCTGTAATTTGTTTTTGAGCCTCTACCCATTGATTTGGTGGCAGATTTGGCATTCCTTTTAACCTTGGCAGAGTGTGAAAGTGGAACCTGTAACCTTGAGATACAATATTGAGAACCCATTAGTCTTTGGTGATCATATGCCAGTTGTGATAAAAAAGTGCCAGTTTTCCTCCCAAGGGGGCTGCCAAGAGAGAATTGTTTGGCAGCTGTAGCAGGAAGTCATTGGGGCTGCTTTTTATATGGTTGGGGCCTGTCTTCCCCTTCTTTCTGGCCTGATGCAACCCATTGTCGAGGCATGTAAAGACCTTGTGGTTGACCTCTATCTCTTGGATGTCTGTATCTGCCCCTTTGAGGTCTGTCTGTAACTGGAAAGGACCAATTCTTAGTTGGCCAATTTCTGCTAAATCTAGGAGGCTGAACCTGCAAGAAATCTTTCACCATTTGCATAGATATTGCCTTATCCTCCATTTTCTTTAATACCTCTTCTGCCTTAACTCCAAATAACACATCCTGCTGCAGAGGTGCATCCAATAATTTTGCTTTAACATGGTCTGGTAACGTATGTTCTTTTAACCAAGCATGTCTTCTAATGACAGAGCCTGTAACGGCTGCTCTACAGGAGGTCTCTAAAGAATCAAAACCACATTGCAAAGTATGTTTTCCCACCTGTTCAGCTGCATGCAATAAATCCTGCATTTCTTTAAAAGTAGGAGGATCTGAACCTGGAAGCATTTTTTTGTTTCAACTGACACAGTAGAAATTGCTGATATTTTAGCATGTGAAACTGGCAATTTAAGGCTCTCATCGCTAAAGTTGCAGACGTATATACTTTCTTTCCCCATCTGTGTAATGCTCTGGAATCTCTATCAGAGGGAACTGGATTCTTGGCTGATGAGGCCTTAACCCCTTTGGGTCCTTGGGAAAAAGTTTCAGGGTCAGCAACAGGGCTTTTGTACAGAAATTTGTGAGAGTCAGGGACTCTGTAGTATCTGTCAGGTTTAACTGGGGCTGGAGGTAAGGAATCAGGATTTAGGCTGGATTCAGTATACACATCATCCACAATATCTAACACTGGCGGAATAGCAAGAGGTCTGTGTTGAGGTAATAAAAGGAAGTCTCTGAGCCTTTTCTTGGATTCTGAGTAATCCTGGCCTTCCCAATGGAAATGCTCCCTCATGGTATGCCAAGTTTCCCCAAAGGAATAGTCCTCAGGCGGAGAGGCTGATGGAACTGACTCCTCAGCATCAGAATCCTTATAAGGGGTAAAGAATATGCTAGGTCTGAGGATGAATCTGAAGCGATGGACACCTGGTCAGAGGAGTCATAGTCTGCATCCTGTCCAGGCCTTTTATTAGGAGGGGAATGGACCCCCTGTTCAGAGTGATTAGGTCTTCGGCCAGTTTGAGCATTTGTTTCTTAGGCATGGAGGCCTGTGCTGGAGAATGCTGTATTTGTATCATAGATTTTAAAGCTGGTTTAGACTTAGCACAGGGGGTTTAATTAACTAACTAGTAGTCTGAAAACACTCTGATGAAGCTGCGGCAGCCCAGCTACCCGGATCCCTCTGAAGGGTTTTTCCGGTAGGCTGAATAATGGCGCCCCCCAGATTGCAGCCATTCCACGCGAGTCAGAGGAGGCCCTGGCCTGTGGTTCTACAGAAGCGGCGCCGCAGGGCTGCGCCTCAGCGAACTGGCAACTGGCCAAGGAAAAGAAAAGGTGTCTTTGGCCTCGGGCGTTTATGCGATGCCTATCCTTGTTCTTGGCTTTTACGTATTTCCAGGTGTCGTGGTCCCGACGGGCATGAGTATATGCAATTTGAATGCCAAAATAAAAATAAAAAAAAAAAAAAAAAAAAGGTGTTAATGCTGTTACCACTTGCACAAACCGACAACCAGAGCGTCGTGGTCTGGGCCTAGGCATTGGATACAATAAGAATAAAAAATTAGCAGGAGGTATTTGCTTCACACAAGAAATGGGGTTGCTTCCTTTGCTTGACACAGTATGGAGGCAAAGACTTTTGCCCAATGAGCAAGAAGCTTTGCAGAAGACTTTGGTACTGGTTTGCAGAAAAGACTTTGGAGACGGGCGAAAGAAAATCTCAGACTGCTCAAACTGGTGGGAGAACCATACAACTCTTCCGACAGAAAAATGGTCAGCTGAAGAAAATGGCGCCAGCTGCATCGTCCGTCACAAGGCGCAGGCCCGGCGCGAGGAGGCTCGCGGCAACCTTTAGAACGAACTGGGGAACTGCAGAGATGACTGGGAACCCGGCCTGATAACCGTCATAATACATAACTGGATGTAAAAGTCGGCACATGGCAGTAATGGCTATGACTGCACATCATCCAGGGGAGATACAGGGACTGCAGGAGGGAAGGGAGGGATAGCACAGAAGAAGAAGAGGGTCTTTAGTCCATCTGGTCATAATTATAATTTTGATTTTTTAGGTAATTCCATTCTGAAAACTTGAGAAGGAAATAAAGGCATTTGAGGGCTTTAAAAAAGGGGTAAGCAGGGACACACATTTAGTTTTTTGGGGACAATTTTTGGGAGCAGGGGAACCTTGATTTTAGGATAGCCCCTTTAGGAGCTCCGAAAGACCAGTCATTAGGACCACTTATCATCATGAAAGACATTGGAAATGCACCGACATCGCAATGTGCTGAGCTGAAGGCCTCAGGGCCCCTAGAGATGACCTCCCCTTCACCCCTCCTTAGAACCTGTCCTTCCCTCCACGGACATGGCCTGAGGGACTCCTTTTGGCCTCCATTACCTCCACCCTGGTCTCCACTGACCACCGGGCCACCACCTTCAGCATGGTCTCCCGTTCTACACACGCCTTCAGAGCAAGCCTTTTGAAGAGAGTGCCGAGCCTCAGATTGCCTTCTTAGCACAGGCTCGGATTCAGGGGCGTGGTCATGGTCTGGGCCTAGACAAAAAAGGCAAAGATCATGGGAATCTTTATGTGGAATCTGCCTTCCACACTGACACTGGCCCTTCCTAGGTGACATGAACCCAACAAACAAGGAGCAGCAAAAAAGTTTAGAGAAAAAATCCCAATGGGGACTTATCTGACAACTGGAACACAACTGTTCTGGCAAGCGAATGTCTGCAGCAGGCGACTGGACAGGTGGCAGAAAAGTAGGTCCGTGCTGACGTCCACTTTATACCCAACGTCTCTATGGCCAATGTACATGTTGTGCGGTGCGGCGTAGTACATATCCCACAGTAGTATCAAGGCTTTTGGATACTGGCTGGACATAAGAGGTAGCCAGAGGCAGACTCCCTTATGTTATGAATACTGCACATATGAATAGAAGGACATCCACAGTTGCCTGAACCAAAAAGGGAGTCACCACAATAATCTTGGGAGATTCTTTCTGAATCTTCAGTAGTACCCTGGATATCAGTGGAAAGGGTGGAAAAGCATACAGGAACATTCTTGTACGAGGAAAAGAAAAGGCATCTGTCTTTCAGGCCTTCTAGTATGGAGACTTGAAGCAAAAACTTGCCAGCTGATTATTTAAACAGGAGGTAAATGGGTCTTACTAGAAAAACTCCACGCAGATGGATCAAGTCTTAGAAGACCCCCCCCCCGATCTACCTTGTATAGGTGAGGGTCTGCCTTATCCTGCTCAGCTTGTCTTCTACACAGTTTACTCTGATGGAATGCAGGATGCTTGTAGCGTGAGATTGTGCTCTGAAGCTATATCCCAAGCCAACATGGCTAGTTTGCAAAGGGGGTATGATCTGTTTTCCCCTTACTTGACGATGTAGCACATGACTGTGGCATTGTCTGTAACAATTTGTAGACATTCTGGGGACCAAAGCTAATTCAGAGAGTTGAGTGCTTTGATTAGGGCAAGCATCTATTTTATATTTATGTGCTTGCATCTGTCCTTGGCAATCCATGCACCTTGCACTTTTATCCATCTAAAAAAAATCCCCAAGGAAAGTCAGAGGCATCTGTGGTGACTGGCTGCTTTGGAATAGGAAGGAAGAAGAGCAGACCTGGATTTAAGGACATGTGCTGAATCCACCAAGTAATTTCCCCACTAACAACCCCCAGTACTGGGATTTGAAAAGACAACGGGTGTTGGTGCTGGGACCAGAGAGACTTCAGATACTACTTATCTTTCTCATGTGGAGACTTGCCAGGGGTATCATGAGAATCATAGAAGCCATGAGACCCAAAGTCCTGAGGTATTCCCTTGTAGTCACCGTAGTCTGAGTAGAAAACCCTAGAAATAAAACTATATATAAATCTATTTTTTCCTGGGGAAGAGAAGCTCTTTGAACTGAGGTGTCTAGTTGACACCCCAGGAACACAATCCCATGTGAAGGAGTCAAGAAAGACTTCTGAATGTTCTCTTGGAATTCCAGTTTGTTTAAGAGATCTCTCATCCAAGACAGAAATTCATGCCACTTTGAAAAAGACTCTGCAAATATAAGCAAGGTGTCTAAATAAGGAAACATGTGGATACTGTGTAGACTGCAGTGAGCTACAACTGGTTCTAGAAACTTTGTGAACACACTTGGTGCAGTGGACAACCCAAAGGGTAAGGCAGAAAACTGATACTATGATCCAGGAACACAAATTCTGAAGTCTGGATGAACAGGGATGTGATGATCTTTACTGATGAAGCATCATTTAAATCTAGTGTTATCAGGAAACTTGACTGAAGAAGAAGATGTAACATGCTGTGAAGTATCATTCTGCATTTGGACACTATTACAAGCATGTTTAGAAAATAAAGATCTAGAATTGGTCTCCAAGCATTTTCTTTCATTGGCACTGTGACACTGCCAGCCCAGCTATCTAGAATTTTGTAAATAACCATGTCATTTGTGAATATCAACATGATTCATATGCTTGTCTTACAAATGTAAGAGAAAGAATAGTTGGGTAAAATCTTACCATAACCATAGATGTCCTTCTCTTCCACGTTGCATTATTTTTAGTGTGGGATTCTCTGCCTCAGGCGACTTGAACGTCAGCTCCTATACAAAAGCTTAAGCTGTAGGTGTGTGGGACGTCACGTAGGGCCACAAACCAGGGACCTTAAATGTGACGTCTTCACGCACAGACCTCAGAACTTAAATGCCCAGTCGGACAGTCCCATAGAGAATAACAAGAGATGTCAGCCAGAGGTGCAAAGTGTCATATGCTGGCTAGTCTGCCCCTGATAATGGGTAGAGCTTCAGAGTGCCCTAAAGATATGTCATTAGTCACTAAGGGGGATAGGTGGGTGGGAAGGAATACTGCAACATGGAAGAGAAGGACATCTATGGCTACTGTAAGATTTTACCCAACTATTCTATGTTGCAGTACTCTTAGTGTGGGACAGTACCACAGCTTAATTAGAGGGAAGGTGGAGGTAGATGTAACTGATTCCATAAAACCCCGCAGGATTGCTCTAGCAAACCCTGCCCGGGCTCTGGAGACATGGTCCAATTTGTAGTGTTTGGTGAAGGTGTGAATTGTGGACCAGGTGGCTGCTTCTAGGATAGAGGCTGTGTCCAGGCCTTTGAGGATGGCCTTGGAGGCTGCCATGCCCCTAGTACAGTGAGCTCTTACCCCTTGGGGTAAGTGCTTGCTATGGTGGGAGAAGCAGAAGGAAATAGTTTTCCTGATCCAACAGGAAATGGTTTGCTTGGAGACTGTGTTGCCCAGGACCCTAGGATGGAAGGATACAAACAGTTGGTTAGATTTGCTGATGGACTTAGGTTTGTCTAGGTAGAATCTTAGTTGTCTGTGCACATCCACGGAATGGAGTATCCTCTCACTGTCACTGGTTGGAGAGGGAAAGAAGGTGGGCAGGTGTATGGATTGGTTTAGGGACAGTTCGTTGACCACTTTAGGCATGAAGGAAAGATTACTGTGTACGGTCAGGTCACCCTATTCTTGTGGAAGGTAGGGAGAGTAGGCCATAACAGCTTGTAATTCTGACACACTTCCAGCTGAGGTAAGGGCCACCAGCAGTATGGGCTTCCATGTACACATTTGGAGTGTAGCAGCACTAGCTGGTTCAAAAGGAGTGACTGCCAGTTTTTCCAGAATGAAATTTAAGTCTCGGGGGGGGGGTGAGATGGGTTTTCTTGGTGGTTTAAGGTGTAAGACTCCTTTCAGGAATAGTTTGACATCTAGCCTGAATAGTATATTGGGATTTAGTTGTAGACTGGCTAAAATTGTTGACAGGTGGACTTTCACTGAAGAGTACGAAAGGCCAGCCTTAATTAGTTCACACACATAGGTAAGGACTGGCGGGGGGGGCCTCTGCCTGGCAGGGGTCCCTGTCCTTATACAGACACCATTTGGAGACTCTTTCCCATTTTGATAAGTAGGATTTCCTAGTAGTAGGCTTCCTGGTCTTCCTCAGAACTAAAAGCACATCCTCTGAGTATTGGTGTCTGAAAGGGATTAGAAGTTTATCACCCAGAGTTTTAGGCCTAACATCTCTGGGTAAGGGTGAATTAGAGCTCCCTTTTGTTGTGTGACTAGGTCCACCTTGTGGGGAAGCTTGTGGTGATTGCCCTTGGCTAATGAGAGAAGTAGGGGGAACCACTGCTGCCTTAGGCAAAAGGGAGTCACCAGCAAGATTTTTGGTTTGTCCTTCCTGATTTTCAGGAGGACTTTTTGAATGAGAGGATAGGGTGGAAAAGCATATGGAAACCGTCCCTTCCATGGAATGCTGAAGGCAGCTACCCTCTAGGCAAGCAGAGAGTGATCCTTGGTGCAGAAATTTTTCAATTGCCTGTTCTGGGGGGAGGCAAACAAATCTACCTGAGGTGTCCCCCACCGGTGAATAATGTCTAGAAATGTATCCCTGTTCAACATCCACTCGTGCTGTAGGGAGGATGTTCTGCTGAGAATATCCACTTATTTGTTGTCCCGAGAGGGGATGTATGTTGTCTGCAATGATAAGCTGTGCCTAGAGGCGAGTTCGCAAATTTGTAATGTTATCCGGCATAGGAGGTAGGCCTTGGTCCCTCTCTGTTTGTTGCGATACCATATGACTGTGGTGTTGTCTGTGAATATCTGAAGGAGGCCCGGTTGAAGGATAGGAAGGAAGGCTTTCAGGGCTAGAAGAACTGCACTCATTTCCCTGACACTGATATGTTTCATTTGGAGGGTAGGATTCCAGGCCTACTGTACCATGAAATCTTTCATGGTAGCCTCCCCAACCCTAGGTCTGATGCATCTGTATGCATATGCTGGATTGGGGAATGTGGTTGTAGTGGAAGGCCCGAGTTCAAAAGTACTTGTTGGATCCACCACTTTAGTTCTGCTTTGAGGCAGGGTAGGAGGGTAAGTTGATGCTTGAGTGGATGTTGCTGTTGTGACCACACATTTCTCAGGTACCACTGCAGCATTTGCATGTGCATTCTGGCTAGGGGCAGCATCGGGATGGTGGCTGTCATGAGCTCCAGGATCTGCAAGAATTCTCTTGCAAATATCTGATGAACCTGTAATAAGCTTTGGAAGTGAGTGGAGAGAGACAGAACTTTGTCCTGAGGGAGGAAAGCCCGCGTCAGGTCTGTTCTGATCCTGCAGCCCAGAAAGATGTTGTCCTGCTGGGGGATTAAGGATGATTTTTGGAGGTTGAGGGTGAATCCCAAGCTTTGAAGCAGGGAAGTGGTGAACCTCAGATGATTTTGAAGGGTGTCCTCTGTTTCTGCTAGACTAAGGATATTGTCTAGGTAGGGGAAGATTTGAACACATATGGTTCTGCAGAAAGCTATGGCTGGGGCTAGGCATTTTGTAAATACCCTGGGTGCAGTATAAAAAAGAAAGGGCAAGGCTGTAGACTGAAAATGAGAGCAGGGTCCAGTGAAATGTAAGAGTTTTCTGTTGGAGGGTTTTATGGGAATATGGAGATATGCTTCCTTTAGATCTAGAGAAGCCATAAAGGCCTGGGCTGGCAATAATGGAAGAAGTGTTTGAAGAGATAACATTCTGAATGATGAAACTTTTAGGAAAAGCTTTAGAAAGGATAAATCTAGTATTGGCCTCCAAGGGCCATCTTTATTTGGGACCAGAAAATGTCTTGAGTAGAAGCCTTTTCCTTCCTGCCCTGGAGGGACAGGTTCTATGGTTCCTAATCTCAGAAAGTCTTGCAGTATGTGAGAGATGACGTGGAATTGATTTTTTGGGGAAAGGAAAGCCCCTTGGAAGGGGCTTTTCCTTCTAAGAAAGGAAATATTTGTTTTGTGGATGTTGCTGTTGTGACCACACATTTCTCAGGTACCACTGCAGCATTTGCATGTGCATTCTGGCTAGGGGCAGCGGGGGGATGGTGGTCAGATGAGCTCCAGGATCTGCAAGCTCTTGTCTTGTCCTGACTGAGGTGTATCTTCGCCTCCGGCTGGGCCCGCTCGCCTCCCCCGCCCCACCACCCCCCCCCATATCCCACCCCCCGCCCCATTATATCTATATTTATCAGGTCAACAACCCACCCATCCCACTTAAACTCTGACCACTGCAGCCCCTGTAACTTATTAATCCTCCCACAATCCAATACCAATCTACCAATACCTTAAACTCCCCTTTTTTTAGCCCCTTTTACATAATCATGTGTAAAGTAATGAACTTTTTATTGTCCCACTTTTTTTGTCCCACTTTTAGCTTTACTCCTATTTCTCCCTCTCTCATCGAAACTAAACCTAATTCTCTTTGGGTCACATTTCCCCCAATACAATCACCTGCTTATCCCTCTCTCCTTACTTCTCCCTACCTCTCTACCACACTACTCTCTACTACATAAAATGAGTACCTAAGTCAAAAATACCCCCAAACCCCAAAGCTACTAAATCTGGACAAGATGCTTTACAAACTACTTAGACTCACTTACCAAATCTACACTATATTAGCCATGCATCTCCCAGACATTATGTGTCTATCTGAAACATGGCTTAAAAACCATCCCAAAGGATGAAGAGATTCTCCCACCTGGGTATAATATACTGAGGGTTGATCGGATAAAAAAAGAAGGAGGGAATATAGCTGTAATGTTTAGAAACACACTGAATATCATTTTGAATCCACAACCTCCTAGACTTGTTAGAAATAAGAAGAAATTTCTCCCTGCAATTCCTAGATGAACTCAAATCCTGTAACTGGTCCATGTTAAAAACGCTTCCCCTAGATGAGAGTTGGGGTTACTTTCAACAACACATTAAAGATACTGGACTCTCTCATGCACCAAACTTATTAGAGATCCGAGATCCCAAGACAGCCAACTTCTACAACCAAGGAAAATAATCAAATATTAAAGCTTAGAGACCGGACAAGTGGCGATCCACAAACAAAAAGCCCCCTAGATCGTAATTTATTACACACACTTAGAAATTCTACAAAATCAGATATACCATGTTATTATGTAATCATTTTGTATTATTGCCAGCACCCAGCGGTCTGATGTCATGGATTCCAAATGAGAAGGCAGTGGGAGAGGCAAGGGGAGCTGGACAAGGCAGTCATGCATTGTTGGTTCCACTTCTATCTTGAAAAGGCACTCCTTGACTGGGTTGTGAGGCAGGTGGTCTGGAGGAGGTTTGTCTCCTAGTTCCTCTTCAATGCATGGAAGAGGAAGGGGGGAGCAGGGGGGGGGGCTCCGGATAAAGGAAGTCTTAGCAGGATAATTCCCATAGTACGTAGGGATGGGGGACACAAGCAAGTGCTTGATGTCTTGAAGCTCTCTACTTTTTTCCTGCGGGTTTTTAAAAATGTCTGCAGACTGTTTATCAAACAGGAGGTTGTGGTCTAATGAGGCATCTAAGAATGTAGACTTGAAATCCTCAGGAAGGGGTTGGAGGTGTAGCCAAAAATATCTCTGAAGTACTGATGCAGACGCAGCAGGCCTTGCAGAGGCCTCTGCTGCACTGTAACTGCATCGAATAGAATGCCTGGCTACCTGGGAAGCCAGGGACAGTTTAGATGCTATCTCAGTTTTGGTGGGGCAGTCAGGGGTGGATGCCAAGAGAGTACATGCTTGTGAAACTAGGTCCAAGGCATATTTTATCATGTGGGTTTGGTAGCTGATAGCCCTGAAGGCCAGGGTGGAGGAGGTGTAAACCTTCTGTCCTATCCTGTCCATGCTTTTGCTATCCTTATCAGTAGGCAGAAGAGATGCTGAAGGAATCAGTCTGGATTGCTTATCGGGGGGATACAGCAATTACAGCAGGGTCTGCCAGGGGTGGTTTAACTAGGAATCTCTCTTCATCTGAAACTCTGTAGAACCTGCCTGGTCTCTTAGGGGCCGGTGGTTGACAAGCTGGGTTCTTTGATGCTGAGGTGAAAGTATCAAGGTAGGCAGGGGATGACAGGTGGGATGGCTGAAGGTGAGGGAGATTCCACTTGGAGAAGTTCAAAGTACCTCCTTTGAGTGTCAGTGATTTGGGAAGTGCCCCATTTAAAGTATTCTTTCATTTTTGTGATAGTCTCCCCAAATGTGATATCCTCTGGTGGGGAGTCCCCTTCTATGGATTCCTCATCTTGGGAATAGTATTCAAGAAGGGAGGCAATTTGTGAGGAATAGGAGACTGATTCATCTGAAGATGAGTAGGAGGGTTCCTGTTCTTCATCTCCTTTTTGGGCAGTAGGCAAAGGGAGAGAAGTGGCAGAAGCAGGCCTAGGACTAAGCAGTGGAATAGTGGAGGGGGAAGAAGCTGTGGGCCGAAGGGCCATGAAGGCCTGCATCAAAGAGCTGGTAAATGAGCTGGTAAATGATTACCAGTCTGGGACTCCTTCACAAGGTGGAGTCTGGTGCTTTGTTTTTGTGTTTACTTTTTAAAGGAGTAGGTCTCAGAGAAGGCCTGGGTTCAGGAGCCTGGGAAACAGTAGGTGTTTCAGGCAGTGGGATCCCGGTTGGTTGTCCAATGACATCTGGTTCCCCCTTGACAAGGGTGGGAACCAACATCAGGGCTATCTCCATGGATGCGCTGGCCATTAATTCAGAAGTGGCTTCCTCGAGGGGAACCATCAAAGTAGACGGTTCTATCGGACGTCCCTCAACCCCTAAATCGGAAGATGGTGGGATGACCTATAGCGGAGAGGCAGAGGATGTAGGCCTGGAAACCTTGGCCTTTTTCTGTGGTGGTTCTGTCAGAGCGGCCGATTCGGGATCCATCCTGAGAGCTAGTTTTTTGAGCCTCTTGTTTCCTAAATATAAGTTAAGGGCAGCCAGATGGCTACGGAGGGTCTTGGGTACAAAAGACTGACAAATGGAGCAAGCAGTATGGTCCTGCTCTCGACCTAGACAAAAGACACAGCTGTCATGCATATCTTTATGCGGTATCTGGCGCCCGCATCGGCATTTACCCTTCTTAGCTGACATCGGCTAACGGTGACTTCAGCAAACCAAGCTAAAGCAAATAAATGCAAAAATCCCCAATGGGGTATTCAGCTTTAGAAGTCTTCGAGTAGAGGAGCGGAGCGATCGATGTGACATCAACTGAGGCTGAAAACTTCTGTGGTCTGTGCGTTCAGATGTCACATATAAAGCCACTAGTTTATGGCCCTAAGTGTGACGTCCCACACACCTACCGCAGCCAGGCTTAAGCTTTTGTACAGCAGCCAATGTTCCAGTCACCTGAGGCGTAGAATCCCATACTAAGAATACTGCAACATAGGAATAGAAGGACATCTATATGTATATTTAACTACTGGTGCAGAAGTGTGTGTTGAACAGGGTTTGTACAGTACTGAGCTTCAAGGATGGGTCTACAGTGTACCGTACTGGAAAAGAACAGAAATGTATATAAACTATATAGCTGTTAAAATGTATGTTTTAATAGTAGAAGTTGGAACATACAGAGTTAACTTTCAAAACTTCAAGAAAATAAGTTGAAAATTAAAGTGTTTTATGACTGTGCTATGTCTCAGTGAAGCAGACACAATGTCTAGAGCTAGAAGTTTTTCAGTTGTCTTGGAAAGAAGTAATTACTAGATTTAAAATCTAAAAGTATTTAATTGTTTTACGACTTTCAGTTCTGGGCAGACATCTGAGAGACGTATTTTTAACACAGAGATGCTAGTTTCTGTTAGCCTGGAAACTGAAGGCAGGTGACAAAGAGTGATGTCATCCAAGCTGACTCAGCAGTAATGTTTGACAGCAATTTAAGAACTCTCTCAGATAGAGACTGTGTGTATTTTGTCTTTGACCTGGAAATATCCATCATCAGGACTTTTGCCTGTGTGTTGTCAGTAAGTTATTTAGGGCATAGTATCTTTTAAATATAGATAGGAATATAGCAAAGATTAGTTTAGATGTTTTCTGCATTTATTTGAGACCGTTATGCAATGTTGTTTTAAAATATTTCATGTGATTCTGAGTACTGTCTTGTTATTTTATTTACTATTAAATATATTTAAACTTATCTTTGTGGCTGATATTTGTGAGACATATTTAAGCTCTTAGCGTACTTGCATATGTATTTGGTGACACTGTACATGCCATTCTTGGTCACACTTACCATTTGGATAATGGTAACATTACACAGTAGGGACTGGTCACCCTTTGGGAAGGGCCTTAAAGTAACTGATAAGGGGTTCTGGTGGCAGTGATAACTACCTTATGGTCTGGGCAGAAGGGGGCATAGCTAGTAAACCTGTGCCAGCCTTTGCCAGGTGTGAGTTTGTGTATAAATCAAATCTCAAAGTGTGTGTGTCAGTTACTTGGGCAGGGACACGAAGCATTGATTGGACAGAGAGTGTGTTGGGAGGACTTGGCTTGGAACCCTGGCTAAGGACTCAACTCTATAGCTGTGCCAGTGGGGAGTCTTATTGGGGATCGGGAGAAAGAGGTAGAAACCAGGCCCAGACTGGCTGTGACCTCTGCGTGCTTTTAAGGGAAACTGTACTTTACTGTGTGTGTACTTGTCATCCTCCCATTGTGTACGTCCCTCACTGTTGCCAGTGGTGAGGACTGAGGCTCCTTGATTACTGGGACAGTGCAGGGACGTCACAGGCATTACAGATATCCTTGAATAAAAAACATTCCACACCTGGTAAGGGGGAAGTAGTTATATCACTCTCTGGGACAGCATGTGATGAAGAACACATGGGAAAAAACAGTCTGGTCTGGGGGATGTGGAATTACCTCCTGGAAAGGAGGAATTTCCTTTCATTGCCATCTGTAACCATGATGAATGATCTTCGGAATACGCTGCTTGAAACTGTTACCAAAGAGAAACAATGGAGACTCAGACTTTCTGGAAGAAAAATGGGTTGCCAGGGTGGGATGTCTTTTAAACAGTCATTCTGACTTGCTGGACTGTCCTTCGTTTTGTGAGGTTCCTGAATTCTTCTTGAAGCCTTCTTGCCATTTCTTCTTAAACAACCGTTTACCTGCATTTGTTTACACTGTTTATTTTGTTTTTGGGCAAAATTGAAAGAAGGGTTACAGAATCCGTTTGAAAACTTGGAAAAGAAGAGCTGACAAATCTTAGAGATGTTTTACCTTACCCCTTTCATCACATTTTTGTTCATCTCTGCAGCAGAGGGGCAAAAACTAAATCTCTATCCAAAGGAGAATTTAAAAGTAATTTTATCATCACCTGGGAGGTTCTGAGAACACAGCCATGCAAACCTCCTCAAAACATTTCTAGTGGCCGTACCCCTGGAACAAGTGCCAACAGACACAAACGCACACACACACACACACACACACACACACACACACACACACACACACACACACACACACACACGCGCGCACACACGCACACACAAACGCACACACATACTCTTCAAAGTTAACAGAACTGGGGGAATGGGTAAAAGCTCCGGAAATTCCTTCTGTAACAGCACAGAGTATTTTCTCAGAGAGTGAAAAACATCAGTGCTCTACTGAAAACACAGGCATGTTTTAGAAACAGTCTCAGAGAAAGAGAAACTCCCTCAGAGGGAGATTCAGAAACTGAGCTCTCCTCTCAGTCTGGATCAGAAATCTGAGGAGAAAACCCTGTATCTATCCGTTCATCCTCCTTTCCACATTCAGAATCTTGAATCTCTTCAGGAAAAGAGGTATCCCTTTTTTTCTTTAACAAAAACTATTTTACTAGATTATTACTAGACTGAATTAAACCCTGAAATAACCCAGTAAACTACTCCTTTCTAAGGAAATCTGAGGAGTAGTACATACAAGCTTAGTTTTCTGTTTCTTTTTGACAAGCAAAATGGGGCCAACAGTGTTACTAATGGCGGCAGCAACTTCCCCAGGGATGGTCGGAACATTCTGACAAAACAGGGAAGCCTTCCCTGTTACATCTCCCAAGACCAACAAGAGTGTCTCTTCCTTGCCCGGTGAGGAGACCCCAACAGCCGCAGGGGATGTTGCTAGCTCCCAGTCCGTAGTGGCTGCATGTGCTACACTAGAGGGATCCAAGATGAGTGGTCTGAGATACAACAAATGGCCACAGCAGAGTCATCAAGCTGTGGCTGAAGCAAACTGCTAGCCTGCTATGACGGCAAATGCTGTTTGCTTAACTTTTTCTTTTTCTGGGTGGAAGAAGGACCAACCATGGGACGGACAGATTGTTCCATGGTCAAGCCAAAAATTGTGTCTCTTACCTGGGGAAAACAAACAACAAATGCCAGTAAAAACTAAAAGTCTTTAAAAGTATTTTTTTTTCACAACCACAAAGTAAAATAAACACAGGTTCTCACAGAAAACTTGTTTTTTTTTCAATTACTTAAAATAACTTTTAAACTGATAGGAAAAATAGAGTGCTCCCATTTAAAAGTACAGTACAGTCTAATAACAGTCTGTAAAAACACAAACTCCTAGCTTTAACATAACTTTTCTGAAGAGAAATGTATTATTAATAATACAAATACTATAAAAAAAAGAAGTTATGTACTCACCATAATGTTCCATCTGAGTAGTTATACTTCATTTCCTGCAACCTGTGGGTATTCGGATCTGAGCCAGCAACATTTTTCAAGCATCTGCTCCAAGCTCCTCCCCTTACCCATAATCCCTCATATCTCCTACCTTCCCTCAGATCGAGTTTGCCACTATTCAAACTATTAGCAACTCAATAACAGCTCTAACCTACAACAGGTTTGGGGGAAGGAGGGCGGGACGGTTGCAGAAAATGAAGTATAACTACTCAGATGGAACATTACTGAGTACATAACTTCTTTATCTGAAGTAGTTAACTTCATTTATCTGCAACCTGTGGGACAGTCCCCCCAGCTACCAAAACTCCTGGGAGGTCCTCATGGAAGGATATTCCTGAGCATTGCAGAGCCAAAGGATGCTCTCCCTCTAGAGATCAAATCCAACTTATAATGAGAAATAAATGTATGTGACCTTGCCCAGGTCGCTGCTGCACAGATATCATCCAGTGAAACCCTAGGCCAAAAAACAGCAAAAGTTGCCATAGATCTGGTAGAATGAGTTTAAAACGACCAGGTGGGGACAGACCTTTATCCTTATAGACTTGCAGTATACATTGTGTAATCCATCTAGCTAAGGAGACCTTGGAAATGGCTTTGCCCAAAAAGGGTCTGGAAAAGGACACGAATAACTGGTCAGACTTATGAAACTGTTTAGTCCTATGTAAATAGAAACAAAGCTGTCTATGAACATCTAGCAAATGCAGCTTATATTCACCCTTGTTTGAAAATTTGGAAAGAAAGCAGGCAGATTAATCACCTGGTTAATATTTGATTCAGAAGCAACTTTCGTAAGAAAGAAGGGTTCATGCGGAGCGAAACCCTGTCTTTATGAAAGATCAAGTAAGGGGGCACGTCAGACAAAGCTTGGATCACAGAAACCCTTCTAGCCGAAATAATGGCCACTAGAAAAGCTGTCTTCCAGGACAAGAATTTCAAATCTGACGCTGCTGGTTCAAATGGGGGAGCCACCAACACCTGCAGAACTAGGGTAAGGTCCCAAGGAGGGACGGAATCCTTAACTGGGGGGAGGGGGCGTAAAAGAAAAGTACCTTTCAGAAACGCTTTACACAGTCTCAAAGAGGCCAGAGCATTCATATTTTCGCTGACATGAAAATTAGATATGGCTGCCAGTTGTACTTTCACCATAGAGGAACTAGCCCCTTGTTGGAAAATATTGGACAAAAACTCCAACACTGCAGGAACCGGAGCCGTAAAGGGATCTAGGTTCCTCTGAGAAGCCCAAATAGAGAAGTGTTTCCATTTGCTGCAATAAACCTTCCTAGTGGAAGCTTTGTGAGATGCCACAAAAATATTCTTTACTGAAAATGACAAACCGGGAGTCCTAGCAATCAAGGGAACTGGGGCAACCAAACCGCCAGCTTGAGGCTGCCCAGACTGGGTGGACTGATGCCCGAGGGATGAGAGATGAGATCCAGGAAGGGATCCAGAATCTGAGGAGTTAGAACATGAGACCAGAGGAAGGGGAACCACACCTGACGAGGCCAGAACTGGGCAATGAGGATCACGTTGCACCCCAGTCGGCAAGCTTTCTGAAGAAACTTCGGAATGAGACGTAACAGGGGATAAGCATACAGTAACCATTAGGCCAAGCATGGACGAGAGCGTCTCTGGGGGAGTCCCCTGGTGAGGGGATCAGAGTGAAAAACTCGCTGCACTTCGCATTGGAAGGAGATGCGAAGAGATCGCAGCAAGCCTGACCCCATGCAAGGAAGATCTCCTCCACTATTGACTGTTTCAGAGACCACTCGTATGGCATTAGAATAGCCCGACTCAGTCTGTCCTCTAAAATGCTGGAGCATCCCAGGATGTGTGTTGCAATCAGAAACCGACTGGTGGAGATTGCCCACTCCCACACTCTCATGGCCTCGCGACAGAGAAGGTAAGATCTGGTTCCTCCTTGTTTGTTGATGTACCAGACAACAGACATGTTTGTCTGACTGAACTGCAATCGTCCCTGGGGAAAGAATAGCACGAAAGGCTTGCAACGCTAAAAGCACTGCCCTCATCTCCAGAACACTGATATGCAATCTGGTCTCGGTATGGGACCACGTGCCTTGGACTGTCCTCCCCAGATAGTGCCCCCCCATCTGAGCTGGGAGGTGTCTGTGGTCACTGTGGCTTGGGCTGTGGGTGTTACGAAGGGACGACCTGCCAAGATTTCCGGCGACTGGAGCCACCAGAGAAGAGAAATCTTGCAGGATCTGCTGATTCATATTGGATAGTCCATGGGGAGGTCTAACCAAGACCACTGAACTACCAGGGTCCACTGAAGCACCCACATGTGAAGGCGCGCACAGGGAAGGATTGAGATTGCTGCGGCCATGGAGCCTAGGGCTCGGAGAACATCACTCACCGTTGGCGTCCTGGGGCCGAGGATCACTGACACATGAGCCTGTAGGTTCTGGACCCTGTCCAGAGTGAGAAAAACTTGCAATAGTAGAGTGTCCAGCCATGCCCCTATGAATTCCAAGGTCTGTGTCGGGTTCAAGCAGGACTTGGAGATGTTGATGGTAATCCCTAGGTTGACTGCAAGATGCAAGGAGGAGTCTCTGGCCATGTAAAGTAGATGCTTGGTGGCAGCAGCGAGGAGCCAATCGTCTAGGTAAGGAAACACTTGAATTCCCTGAAGCCTCAAGTGAGCCGCCATGACTGCCATAACCTTGGTAAACACCCTGGGGGCTGTGGTGAGACCGAAGAGGAGGGCTCTGAACTGGAAATGACAGACTCCCAGCAAGAAGCGAAGGAATCTTCTGGAGCTTCTGCAAATTTTGATATGGTAGTAAGCATCCTGGAGGTCTATCGAGCACATCCAGTCGCATTCTCGGAGGTAAGGTAGAATGGGCTGCAAGGTGACCATCTGGAACTTCTGCTTGGCTATAATCAGGTTTAGGGTTGACAGGTCCAATATGGGACTGAGGTCCCCCGTCTCTTTTGGCACTAAAAAGAACCTGGAGTAAATGCCTAATCCGGACTGATCTGGGGGGACCGGTTTGATGGCCTAACTGCAAAGCAGCTTTGAAATTTCTTGCGCTGCCACCTCCCTGTGAGCGGGTGGAACATCCGGAAGGTGCTTTGGATGGACGGGTGGGGCAATAAATGGGATGGAGTAGCCTCTGGATATTATTTGGAGCACCCAATGGTCCGTTGTAAAGGACTAGACAGCCTTTAGGTGCAATGACAATCTTCCCCCGACTGTCTCCAGAGCAGGACAGTCGGGCAACCCCTCAGGGTTGCTGCGTGGGTCTATCCAAAATAGGTTTCCCTAGACCCAAAGTTCCTCGGGTCCCCTCTGCCTCTGGGGTGGCGTCTGTCTTGTCCCCCTCTGCCTCTAGGGGACGAGTTGTCCTGAGAGTCCCGGGAAAACTGAGATTTTCAGAACCACATCTTCTTTTGCCCTCTCTGATTCCTAGAAAAGGATCTTTGAGGACTAGAGAAGCGGACTCCGATGGTAGAGAGAGTCTTCCCATCCTTCTCTCTCTGGACCAGGGTGTCACGAATTGTCTTCCCGAACAGGGAGGAACCATCAAAGGGAGCATTTGTGAATGACGCCTTGAAGGGGTCCACGAATTGACAAAGTCTGAGCCAAGCGTGTCGCCTCATAGCTACGCCAGTCCAAGCCAAACTAGCCACTCCTTCCGTGGCATGGAAAAGAAGACGTATGGACGTGTTCGAAACAGATTTTAGAGTCAACATTTTCGCCGAGAACAGCCGCTTGTCTTCTGGCGACAAAGACTCTGGGTGCGACACAGCGAATTCTGTGACTAGGTCTCGCTGAAGTCGAATGATGTGTGCCAAATAATTCAGCGCTCATATGGAAAAAGTCACTGAAGAAAAGACTCGCTTCCCAAACCGATCCACCACCCTAGACTCCTTGTCCGAAGGGTGGACCGAAGAACTTTCCTGTGCCATTTCTCTCTCAGTGGCAGCTGCAACCACCATAGCATCCACCGGGGATCCCTTGTACCAGGCCTGTCTGTCTGTGGGAGGAGAAAGGATCCTGTCTGGGCATCTAGGTATTGGCTCTATGGTGTCAGGCTCCTTCCAAGCCCGTGTGGTAATGAGATCCACTAAGGGATCTGCAGGAGGGGACACCCAGGATGTAGATGGGCCTGTGCCAAAGACCTCCAGGAATACTGACTTGTCTGTAGAGGGTTTTGGGGCTGACCAACCTCCTCTCTGGCGGAGGATTTCCAAGATGTCTCCAAAGGAGACATTCTCGGGAAGTGACCTGGGGGAACCCTCACCTTCATCCAAGTCAGTATCTTCTGTGAGTGACTCGGGAGAGTCCATGTGCCTCCTCTTACACAAGTGCTTACGGGGACCCTCTTCAGTGGGACTCTCTGTAGAGGGCTCATAAGTCACGGGGCGTTCCACGACGGGATCCACCCGGGGGTCCTCTAGCATGGGCTGTCCCTGGGACAAGCTGATGGGAGTCGTGACCAAATCCACTGGAGCCTGGGCGGTGTCCAAAGCGATGGGCTGGGGTCTCAATCCTTGGGAGAGAACCCTCTCCACCAAGTCGAAGGCTGAAGGAGAGCGCACCTCCTTAGCAACCAACAAGGAAGAAGCTCTCCCTCCGGCTCTGCAGTGAGGATTGGGGCCGAGGCCAAGGTAGCCAGGGTTCCGAAGGAACAGCTCGGATCCGACAAAGTCGGAGCCGAAGACACCTCCATTCCCTCGGATCCGACTCCCCGTTCTCGGCCCCCAGAGTTGCTCGGATCCGAACAAGTTGAATCTGAGGAACTCAAGGCAATCACTGGCATCGAGGGTGGAGAAACTGTCGGCGCTGAACCCCCAGCTCCTCGGATCCATAAACCCAGAAACTGCATAAGGTCGGATTGGGGAAGGAGAGATTGGATGGAAGAAGGGCATAGAGGTCCCCTCTCCGGCTGGAGAGGGCAAGACTCCCATTTGGATTTGGGTCCGAATGAACCTCTGCATCATCCTGTCCATGTCAAGCTCCGACAGACTCCAAGTCGACCGCGATGAGGCGACCGATTCGGATCTGGCTGGTCTATGAGATTACCTCGAAGAAGGCCTCTGCTCTGAGGGCTCAGTCAGCTCCGGGGAGAACCTTGGGGAGTGGAACCGAGGAGAGATGGTCCCGACAACTTTAGTAGGCAGGCTGAGAAAGGGCTCCTGCTCTGGAGTGCCTTTCCAATCTCTTATTTTTGTCTCTCTTATCTTTGTCTTTTGATTTTGTCCCCATCTCAGAAGGCTTAGAGGGAGACTGAGTCCCAGCCTGGGAGGGGGGGGGGGTTGATTGGCTACTAGAGCCGAGGTCGACGTTGTCAAGTCCAATGCAGAAACTGGTAGCAGGCCCTTAGCTACCAGCTTTGCCTTCCTTTCTTTCACTGCCCTAGGGTTGAACCCTGAACAAACACTACAAGGCAAAGATAGGTGGGGAACACCCAGACAAATAACACACAGAGTGTGGCCATCAGCCGGTGAAAGCTTGTGGCCACACACTGTACATTTTTTTTAAAAGTTGGTTTTGGCTGCTCAGCCATCACCAAACACTACTCAGCCAAAACTAAACCAACTAAACCAACTAACACACACACACACACACACACACACACACACACACACACACACACACACACACACACACAAACACACACTAAGGACAGTTAGGCCTACACTACCTCTAACTTTTTTTAAACTACTTTTTTTTACAGAAAACCGACAAACGACGAAGGGGAGGAAAGGGATGAAAAAAAAAAACGACCACACACACACACACACACACACACACACACACACACACACACACTAAATCTATATCAAAAAGTACCACTTACTACACCCAACTTGGAGCTATAGAGACCACGATGCGTATGCATGAAGTGGCAAACGAGATCTGAGGGAAGGTAGAAGATGTGAGGGATTATGGGTAATGGGAGGAGCTTGGAGCAGATGCTTGAAAAATGTTGCCGGCTTGGATCCGATATGGATCCGAATACCACACAGGTTGCAGATAAATGAAGTTAACTACTTCAGATCAGAAGGTATTTCCCCCAAAGGGAACTTGTCTGTCTAACAAAGGAAAAGCAACTAACACACACACACACACAAAGGTGGTATAGTGGTGAGCATAGCTGCCTTCCAAGCAGTTGATCCGGGTTTTAGCACAGGTACTGTCAGGCCCCAGTGGTCTAATGGATAAGGCAATGGCCTCCTAAGCCAGGGATTGTGGGTTCGAGTCCCATCTGGGGTGATATAATCTTGGTACAAGTGAAGCTTTTAGGCAGAGTTCTACAAGCAGCAGAGAGTGAAAGAGTGACTTTCCTGGATTTATAAGTATTTTTTCTGGCTTTCGCTTAAATTACTGCATCTCGACTGCATTTCGCTTAAAAAACAGCTCTGTATATTGTTTTTACTGTACTTGTGTTGAATTTATACTGTTAGCACTTTAAAAAGTTATTTTTTGTTTAATTTAATTGTTAGGCTAACACACTCAAGTGCGCTAGCCGTTTTATAGCATTTACTGTTTGTTACTGTATCTCTTTCTCCTTTCTCTGTAAAAAAAAAACAAAAAAATATCCTTGTTTTCCCGCTTTTCTGAACTAGAATAGTCCAGTCTTCAGATTTTGCTGATCTCTGGGCTTTGTCTTAGTTCCTGTGCTATCCATACCCTTATTTGGATAAGAGGAAGCTTCTTTGTTCACCAGTGGGAGTGGGGAGCACTGAGCAACCTATTTGTCCCTAGAGGATTGGTTCCAGCCCAGCAACTTGTAGTTTATTGGCCATTTTGGGTCAATTCCTGGCTCTTTTCAACCCCTGCTATAAAGCCCGCTTTTGCATGCTTTTCACTTGTAAAAGACTCAGCACAGCTCCTCGTGGTGTCCTGCAGAGTTCTACAAGCAGCAGAGAGTGAGAGAGTGACTTTCCTGGATTTATAAGTATTTTTTCTGGCTTTCGCTTAAATTACTGCATCTCGACTGCATTTCGCTTAAAAACAGCTCTGCATATTGTTCTTACTGTACTTGTGTTGAATTTATACTGTTAGCACTTTAAAAAGTTATTTTTTGTTTAATTTAATTGTTAGGTTAACACACTCAAGTGCGCTAGCCGTTTTATAGCATTTACTGTTTGTTACTGTATCTCTTTCTCCTTTCTCTGTAAAAAAAAAAAAAAAATATCCTTGTTTTCCTGCTTTTCTGAACTAGAATAGTCCAGTCTTCAGATTTTGCTGATCTCTGGGCTTTGTCTTAGTTCCTGTGCTATCCATACCCTTATTTGGATAAGAGGAAGCTTCTTTGTTCACCAGTGGGAGTGGGGAGCACTGAGCAACCTATTTGTCCCTAGAGGATTGGTTCCAGCCCAGCAACTTGTAGTTTATTGGCCATTTTGGGTCAATTCCTGGCTCTTTTCAACCCCTGCTATAAAGCCCGCTTTTGTGCACTTTTTCACTTGTAAAAGACTCAGCACAGCTCCTCGTGGTGTCCTGCAGAGTTCTACAAGCAGCAGAGAGTGAAAGAGTGACTTTCCTGGATTTATAAGTATTTTTTCTGGCTTTCACTTAAATTACTGCATCTCGACTGCATTTTGCTTAAAAAACAGCTCTGCATATTAATTTTACTGTACTTGTGTTGAATTTATACTGTTAGCACTTTAAAAAGTTATTTTTTGTTTAATTTAATTGTTAGGCTAACACACTCAAGTGCGCTAGCCGTTTTATAGCATTTACTGTTTGTTACTGTATCTCTTTCTCCTTTCTCTGTAAAAAAAAAAAAACAAAAAAAATACCCTTGTTTTCCTGCTTTTCTGAACTAGAATAGTCCAGTCTTCAGATTTTGCTGATCTCTGGGCTTTGTCTTAGTTCCTGTGCTATCCATACCCTTATTTGGATAAGAAGAAGCTTGTTTGTTCACCAGTGGGAGTGGGGAGCACTGAGCAACCTATTTGTCCCTAGAGGATTGGTTCCAGCCCAGCAACTTGTACTTTATTGGCCATTTTGGGTCAATTCCTGGCTCTTTTCAACCCCCCTGCTATAAAGCCCGCTTTTGCGCGCTTTTTCACTTGTAAAAGACTCAGCACAGCTCCTCGTGGTGTCCTGCAGAGTTCTACAAGCAGCAGAGAGTGAAAGAGTGACTTTCCTGGATTTATAACTATTTTTTCTGGCTTTCGCTTAAATTACTGCATCTCGACTGCATTTCGCTTAAAAAACAGCTCTGCATATTGTTTTTTACTGTACTTGTGTTGAATTTATACTGTTAGCACTTTACAAAATTATTTTTTGTTTAATTTAATTGTTAGGCTAACACACTCAAGTGCGCTAGCCGTTTTATAGCATTTACTGTTTGTTACTGTATCTCTTTCTCCTTTCTCTGTAAAAAAAAAAAAATTTCCTTGTTTTCCTGCTTTTCTGAACTAGAATAGTCCAGTCTTCAGATTTTGCTGATCTCTGGGCTTTGTCTTAGTTCCTGTGCTATCCATACCCTTATTTGGATAAGAGGAAGCTTCTTTGTTTCTTTGTTCACCAGTGGGAGTGGGGAGCACTGAGCAACCTATTTGTCCCTAGAGGATTGGTTCCAGCCCAGCAACTTGTAGTATATTGGCCATTTTGTGTCAATTCCTGGCTCTTTTCAACCCCCTGCTATAAAGCCAGCTTTTATGCTTTTCACTTGTAAAAGACTCAGCACAGCTCCTTGTGGTGTCCTGCAGAGTTCTACAAGCAGCAGAGAGTGAAAGAGTGACTTTCCTGGATTTATAAGTATTTGTTCTGGCTTTCGCTTAAATTACTTCATCTCGACTGCATTTCGCTTAAAAAACAACTCTGCATATTGTTTTTACTGTACTTGTGTTGAATTTATACTGTTAGCACTTTAAAAAGTTATTTTTTGTTTAATTTAATTGTTAGGCTAACACACTCAAGTGCGCTAGCCATTTTATAGCATTTACTGTTTGTTACTGTATCTCTTTCTCCTTTCTCTGTAAAAAAAAAAAAAAAAAAAAAAAAAAATACCCTTGTTTTCCTGCTTTTCTGAACTAGAATAGTCCAGTCTTCAGATTTTGCTGATCTCTGGGCTTTGTCTTAGTTCCTGTGCTATCCATACCTTTATTTGGATAAGAGGAAGCTTCTTTGTTCATCAGTGGGAGTGGGGAGCACTGAGCAACCTATTTGTCCCTAGAGGATTGGTTCCAGCCCAGCAACTTGTACTTTATTGGCCATTTTGGGTCAATTCCTGGCTCTTTTCAACCCCCTGCTATAAATCCCGCTTTTGCGCGCTTTTTCACTAGTAAAAGACTCAGCACAGTTCCTCGTGCTGTCCTGCAGAGTTCTTCAAGCAGCATAGAGTGAAAGAGTGACTTTCCTGGATTTATAAGTATTTTTTCTGGCTTTCGCTCAAATTACTGCATCTCGACTGCATTTCGCTTAAAAAACAGCTCTGCATATTGTTTTTACTGTACTTGTGTTGAATTTATACTGTTAGCACTTTAAAAAGTTATTTTTTGTTTAATTTAATTGTTAGGCTAACACACTCAAGTGCGCTAGCCATTTTATAGCATTTACTGTTTGTTACTGTATCTCTTTCTCCTTTCTCTGTAAAAAAAAAAAAAAAAAATAAATAATTTCCTTGTTTTCCTGCTTTTCTGAACTAGAATAGTCCAGTCTTCAGATTTTGCTGATCTCTGGGCTTTGTCTTAGTTCCTGTGCTATCCATACCCTTATTTGGGTAAGAGGAAACTTCTTTGTTTCTTTGTTCACCAGTGGGAGTGGGGAGCACTGAGCAACCTATTTGTCCCTAGAGGATTGGTTCCAGCCCAGCAACTTGTAGTTTATTGGCCATTTTGGGTCAATTCCTGGCTCTTTTCAACCCCCTGCTATAAAGCCCGCTTTTGCGTGCTTTTTCACTTGTAAAAGACTCAGCACAGCTCCTCGTGGTGTCCTGCAGAGTTCTACAAGCAGCAGAGAGTGAAAGAGCGACTTTCCTGGATTTATAAGTATTTTTTCTGGCTTTCGCTTAAATTACTGCATCTCGACTGCATTTCGCTTAAAAAACAGCTCTGCATATTGTTTTTACTGTACTTTTGTTGAATTTATACTGTTAGCACTTTAAAAAGTTATTTTTTGTTTAATTTAATTGTTAGGCTAACACACTCAAGTGTGCTAGCCGTTTTATAGCATTTACTGTTTGTTACTGTATCTCTTTCTCCTTTCTCTGTAAAAAAAAAAAAACAAAAAAAAAAAAAACAAAAAAAATACCCTTGTTTTCCTGCTTTTCTGAACTAGAATAGTCCAGTCTTCAGATTTTGCTGATCTCTGGGCTTTGTCTTAGTTCCTGTGCTATCCATACCCTTATTTGGATAAGAAGAAGCTTGTTTGTTCACCAGTGGGAGTGGGGAGCACTGAGCAACCTATTTGTCCCTAGAGGATTGGTTCCAGCCCAGCAACTTGTACTTTATTGGCCATTTTGGGTCAATTCCTGGCTCTTTTCAACCCCCCTGCTATAAAGCCCGCTTTTGCGCGCTTTTTCACTTGTAAAAGACTCAGCACAGCTCCTCGTGGTGTCCTGCAGAGTTCTACAAGCAGCAGAGAGTGAAAGAGTGACTTTCCTGGATTTATAACTATTTTTTCTGGCTTTCGCTTAAATTACTGCATCTCGACTGCATTTCGCTTAAAAACAGCTCTGCATATTGTTTTTACTGTACTTGTGTTGAATTTATACTGTTAGCACTTTACAAAATTATTTTTGTTTAATTTAATTGTTAGGCTAACACACTCAAGTGCTTAGCCGTTTTATAGCATTTACTGTTTGTTACTGTATCTCTTTCTCCTTTCTCTGTAAAAAAAAAAATATCCTTGTTTTCCTGCTTTTCTGAACTAGAATAGTCCAGTCTTCAGATTTTGCTGATCTCTGGGCTTTGTCTTAGTTCCTGTGCTATCCATACCCTTATTTGGATAAGAGGAAGCTTCTTTGTTTCTTTGTTCACCAGTGGGAGTGGGGAGCACTGAGCAACCTATTTGTCCCTAGAGGATTGGTTCCAGCCCAGCAACTTGTAGTTTATTGGCCATTTTGGGTCAATTCCTGGCTCTTTTCAACCCCCTGCTATAAAGCCCGCTTTTGCGCGCTTTTTCACTTGTAAAAGACTCAGCACAGCTCCTTGTGGTGTCCTGCAGAGTTCTACAAGCAGCAGAGAGTGAAAGAGTGACTTTCCTGGATTTATAAGTATTTGTTCTGGCTTTCGCTTAAATTACTTCATCTCGACTGCATTTCGCTTAAAAAACAACTCTGCATATTGTTTTTACTGTACTTGTGTTGAATTTATACTGTTAGCACTTTAAAAGTTATTTTTTGTTTAATTTAATTGTTAGGCTAACACACTCAAGTGCGCTAGCCGTTTTATAGCATTTACTGTTTGTTACTGTATCTCTTTCTCCTTTCTCTGTAAAAAAAAAAAAAACAAAAAAAAAAAAACGAAAAAAATACCCTTGTTTTCCTGCTTTTCTGAACTAGAATAGTCCAGTCTTCAGATTTTGCTGATCTCTGGGCTTTGTCTTAGTTCCTGTGCTATCCATACCTTTATTTGGATAAGAGGAAGCTTCTTTGTTCATCAGTGGGAGTGGGGAGCACTGAGCAACCTATTTGTCCCTAGAGGATTGGTTCCAGCCCAGCAACTTGTACTTTATTGGCCATTTTGGGTCAATTCCTGGCTCTTTTCAACCCCCTGCTATAAAGCCCACTTTTGCGCTTTTTCACTTGTAAAAGACTCAGCACAGCTCCTCGTGGTGTCCTGCAGAGTTCTACAAGCAGCAGAGAGTGAAAGAGTGACTTTCCTGGATTTATAACTATTTTTTCTGGCTTTCGCTTAAATTACTGCATCTCGACTGCATTTCGCTTAAAAAACAGCTCTGCATATTGTTTTTACTGTACTTGTGTTGAATTTATACTGTTAGCACTTTAAAAAGTTATTTTTGTTTAATTTAATTGTTAGGCTAACACACTCAAGTGCGCTAGCCATTTTATAGCATTTACTGTTTGTTACTGTATCTTTTTCTCCTTTCTCTGTAAAAAAAAAAAAAAAAAAAAAAAATTTCCTTGTTTTCCTGCTTTTCTGAACTAGAATAGTCCAGTCTTCAGATTTTGCTGATCTCTGGGCTTTGTCTTAGTTCCTGTGCTATCCATACCCTTATTTGGGTAAGAGGAAACTTCTTTGTTTCTTTGTTCACCAGTGGGAGTGGGGAGCACTGAGCAACCTATTTGTCCCTAGAGGATTGGTTCCAGCCCAGCAACTTGTAGTTTATTGGCCATTTTGGGTCAATTCCTGGCTCTTTTCAACCCCCTGCTATAAAGCCCGCTTTTGCGTGCTTTTTCACTTGTAAAAGACTCAGCACAGCTCCTCGTGGTGTCCTGCAGAGTTCTACAAGCAGCAGAGAGTGAAAGAGCGACTTTCCTGGATTTATAAGTATTTTTTCTGGCTTTCGCTTAAATTACTGCATCTCGACTGCATTTCGCTTAAAAAACATCTCTGCATATTGTTTTTACTGTACTTGTGTTGAATTTATATTGTTAGCACTTTAAAAAGTTATTTTTTGTTTAATTTAATTGTTAGGCCAACACACTCAAGT
This sequence comes from Protopterus annectens, assembly GCF_019279795.1. Lineage (NCBI taxonomy): Eukaryota > Metazoa > Chordata > Ceratodontiformes > Protopteridae > Protopterus > Protopterus annectens. The sequence goes on along the minus strand of NC_056733.1, from coordinate 883,828,504 downwards.
GCGCTATCCGTTTTATAGCATTTACTGTTTGTTACTGCATCTCTTTCTCCTTTCTCTGTAAAAAAAAAAACAAAAAAATATCCTTGTTTTCCCGCTTTTCTGAACTAGAATAGTCCAGTCTTCAGATTTTGCTGATCTCTGGGCCTTGTCTTAGTTCCTGTGCTATCCATACCCTTATTTGGATAAGAGGAAGCTTCTTTGTTCACCAGTGGGAGTGGGGAGCACTGAGCAACCTATTTGTCCCTAGAGGATTGGTTCCAGCCCAGCAACTTGTAGTTTATTGGCCATTTTGGGCCAATTCCTGGCTCTTTTCAACCCCCTGCTATAAAGGCCGCTTTTGCACGCTTTAGCGCGAATTAGCACAAAGTTGCTCTTACAGCAGCATAGGGCAGCGCCGGTTAATCAAGTTTAAACTATTTCTAGCTCCGTAAAGTCTACTCTTCAATTTTTCCCTTAGAACTGCTCTACTTGCAATCTAAACAGCCTATTCTCTAACTGAAAAGCTCAGCACTTGCTCCTAAAGCATTTTTATACAGGTAAAGCACTCTTAAACAAAAGAAAGTAATTCTTTCACCTAAATTCCCTTGAGTACCCATTTCCCTATAGATCCTTTCTGACTCAGTTACACAGCAATCTTTTTCAGTATTTCTAGCATGTCGAAGGGTCAGTTGCTGGCGTCCTCACCTGTTCAGCTGGTGAATCTGGGAATCTTGAGGCAATGTTACAATTGCCTCATGTACACAGACAACCCTCTCCCAACAAATACAAATATATGCGAGAGATGCAACTATATAGCCAAACTGGAGGCTGAGCTCTCTCAATTCAGTACTGGCAAGACCAGTCAGGAGGAGAAGGTAACCACGCACAACACAAACCCAGTCTCACATAGAACTATCACAACTGCAAACCAAACACATAAACACACAAAAACATACTCGGAGGCGCTGATTAAAAATCTACCAAAACAACAGAGGCCTCCAAAGCAGACACTCAAGCAACCGCCACCTCAAGACATAGCACACGCAACACACAGTTCACAAAGTCAGTGTGCTAAACAGTCACAGCCCCTAAGGCCAAACAACATGCCAGACACACTTGTAATAGGTGACTCCATAGTCAGACACACTGACATCCCGCTCACCAGACTGAACAAGGAAAAGGTCACAGTAAGCTGCCTGTCGGGAGCTAGAATCCGCCACATAACACAAGCACTCAGGTCACTCCACAGCAAGTACAAATATGACTCAGTCATTGTACATGCCGGTGTGAACGACCTGAGACGTACCTCCCTGGACTACATGAAAAGAGACATAGAGGAGCTCTCTGATTATGTAGCCCAGGCGGTATGACCCTGACCCTGAGCAGCATCTTACCCTCACCAAGAATGATGTCACAGTACAAAGACAAAATGATCAGTTTTAACAATTGGCTTAATTACTGGTGTCATTCTAAGGGGATCCAATGTCTGTCTGCTTGGGATGACATGCTTGGCAAGCCACGCTGCTTGAGGGATGGCTTGCACCTGTCACCCTGGGCTTCCGGATATTGGCCAAGGGTCTTGCCACCCCATAGTGCCTTTTTAGGCAAGGCTCAAATGACAAACCTACCTCCCTAGAAAACACAAGTGGAAAAAACTAAGGGTAATGCTGCTCAATGCAAGAAGTCTAAACCTCAAGATGCACCTCGAAGTCCTCCTCAGTATGGAGAACATCGATGTCTGTGCAGTGACTGAAACCTGGTTCAAGGCTCCTGACAGCACCCCAGCACTATCAGGTTTTACCTCATATCATGCTTTCCGGCCCCAAAACTTGGACCGAACCACAAAAGGAGTGGGAGTATCCATATTCATCAAAGATACCCACACCTCCAGGTTAGTGGCAACGCCAAGCATCGGAGACCATCCAGGTGCAACTAACCATAGGCAAAACTGCCTTACAGTTTGTAGCATGCTACAGACCACCCTCTCAAACTCAGGAACCCCACACAGCCTTCCTGAAGACACTGGAGAGTATGAATGTCTCTCCAAATACCATCATATTGGGAGACTTCAACTACCCAAACATAGACTGGGAACATTACTCAAGCCCCAACACCCTAGCCCAAAGGTTCCTAGAATTCATAAACTCAAATGCAATGGAACAACTAGTCACCATTCCCACAAGAGGAGACAATATACTAGACCTGATCATCACAAACATGGGGACAAAATGCTCCACACCGGAAGTATATCCCTCTTTGGTAAGATCAGACCATAAACTAATCTCACTGGAAATCCACATCCCGCCCCCCCCCCTGCACAAAAGACCACAGTGAAGAACTTCTCAAAAGCCAACTTCACACTTCTTAAGACTGAAGTGGTATCCTTCAAGGCCCCTGGGCCAGTGGAAACCAAAACCCACACTGCTGAATCCTTTGCAAATGCCTTCTACGGGCACCTTCTAGAATGCATGGATCATGCAATCCCAAATAAAACCAAGACCCATTCCCCCAAAGGCAGGCGCCCAGTCTGGTGGACCCCAGCCATAAACAAACTTTACAACAGGAGGAGGAAGCTACTACATGACAGATTCTTTAGCTATGTTAGAAACCTGGGTAGAAACTCACAGATATGCTCAGAGTTAGTCCAAAATGACACAAAATACACTGAACCCACTGACATTGCCAACATTCTGGCAGACAGGTTCAGTGCAAATCCCCCCCCCCCCCCCCAAAAGGAGAAATAACTATCCCAGCAGAGTGTAGCCTCCCTAACATCTCAGATGCCCAGGTGAGAGCTGCCCTCTCTAAAGCTAAAAACACAGCATCAATGGGACCGGATGGTGTCCCAGGCTGTGTGCTACATGAACTCCAAGAGGAACTAAACCCACACATAAGGCTGCTGTTTAATCTTAGCCTTACTACAGGATACGTACCCAAAGAGTGGCGTACGGCAACAGTGGTCCCACTTCACAAAGGCGGTGCTTCTACGGACCCTGGAAATTACCGCCCCATAAGCTTGACGAGCCTGGTCTGCAAAGCTATGGAGAGGATCATTATGGAACTCATAAACAAAGACATTGGGGACCTACAGACATTGGATCCTACCCAATTTGGCTTTGTCAAGGGCAGATCCTGCCTTTTGAACTTGGTCGACTTTTTTGAAACAGTCACTAAGGCCATTGATGAGGGTAAGGCAGTTCACACAGCCTACCTTGCAAAAGCCTTTGACACAATACCCCACTCGGGCATCATAGACAAACTCACCAGCTTAAATGTAAACCCATATGTCACAAGATGGGTTGCAAACTGGCTCAAGGACAGAACCCACAGGGTCAGAGTTGCTGGAGCTATGTCAGACTCTAAGCCAGTCACAAGCGGTGTACCACAGGGCTCAGTCCTGGGACCCCTCTTGTTCGGCATTTATTTTTCCGAGGTATAGACAAACATAGGAGGATTGTGGCTGACAAAGTTCGCAGATGACTGCAAACTGGGTGCCATAATTGATACTCCAGCGGACACAAACATCCATCAGAGAGGCCTCATAGAAACGGATAATTGGTGCCAGAGCCATGGCCTTAAGCTGAACGCCAAAAAATGTATAGTCATACCCTTTGGGAAAAACAAGGTACCCACAAATTACCACATAGGTGGTTATCCATTAAGTACGGAAGAGGTAATCAGGGACCTAGGGACCCAGGTTGACAGTAACCTCTCATTTGACACTCACATTGCCAAAGTGGTTAGGAAGACCTTCTATATTGCCCACCTTATCATGAAGGGTTTCACATCTAGATCAAGAGAGGTCATTGTGCCCCTGTACTCTTCTCTTATCAGGCCAATGATCGAGTACAATGCCCCATTTGGGATGTATCTTACCTGACACCTGCAGCAGTTGGAAAGACCCCAAAAGTTCCTCACCAAGAGGATAAAGGGTCTTAAACATATGTCATATGCTGCCCGACTGAAAAAACTCCAGCTCTATTCAGTTGCATACCGCCTACTCAGAGGTGATCTGTGCCTGACGTACAAGGCCATGTCCAATCTGGAATTAATGGACATGCTCCACCTCAGAAAATCCAAATCCATCAGAGCCACGAGAGCAAGAGACTTAAACTTCAACACAGAAATAAATAGGACGTGCTGGAGGGATAGATTCATAACCCAGAGGCTCCCTACACTCTGGAACAGAATCCCAATCCATGTTAGGCAGAGCCCCTCACTAACTCTATTCAAGAGAAATCTTGACGAGTGGATGGGAGATCGTAGGTTTACCCCGGGGGTTATCTCTGTGTCACTACTAGACAGAGGCACAGTAAACTAAACCCTAAAAGGGCGTAGTATTCTCATCCTAAGGGGTGGTGAAAGCCACACACACTCTGGCTAGGCTTATAAATGCCCTAGGGCAGATAGCCTAGTACGAACCTATGAACCTATGAGCTATCAATCTTCAAAACCCTTATGAGAGTGCACTCTTTGGCAGCAGGAAAGCTCTGAAGGGCTTGGTGTTCAAACTTGTCCTTTTTAGTCAGCTCAGCTCAAAGCTGCCTGACAGCCTGTGTGCATGGAAGGTGCCCTGAAACTTTCAAAGCGGGATGGCTGTCGGCTGTTATAGCCATGCCAGGAAAAAACCCATATAGTTACTCCTACTGCAGCAGAGATCAATGTGATGAACATTTCTCTGAGACATATACCCGTCCCTCCAACATGAACTACTTATGTTGCAGTCAAGGTTTAGTTCTCTAGAACAGTTGTTTCTGGTGCTATTTGATTTACGGTTGCACATCAGGTCCATAAGGGACAGATCAGAGGATACTTTTTAGGCAAGGTATAGATTGCCTTTCAGACACAGAGTACCAGGATAATGCTTTGAGGTGGGCTGTACAAGACATGTTTCCTAAACCATATATCCATTTCATGAGTAACCTTTATGGACTCTCCAGTTTTTGCATGTGCCCTGTCAGGCACATATCAAAAAGTGCACTGTACTCAATGACTGGTCTAATGAGGCCCAGATCTACATGCCATACCCTTACATATAAGTTGCCACATAGAATGATTTTGTTACTCTAACAGAAAAGTACAGTTGTGCACACTTACCATAAATCTGTCCAGATAAAAAATGATACATTACATTTGGGTAATCCTGCTGGCAGGTTGTCCTCACTCGGCCTGAATTCCAAAGTCTTGGGTCCTGCGTCAGCTGTCGTCGCCCCTTCCCTGACGTCAGGTCGTCAGGGGTATAAAAGAAGCAGCCAACGCCATTTTCTTTAGTTTTTCTTGCCCCAGATGTCAGGTGCCCCCTAAAACGGTAGTCAAAATTTATATCTATATATAAAATAACATATAGAAATATAAACTTTACCTTCATCCACAAGCAAATACACCACATAGGTTGTATAAATCAGAGAAGGAAAGATAGGTTCCATCAGAAGAAAAGTGGGGATGGCGGGTGGGTAACCTGGACTGCAACAGTGTATACACTCGGACATCTACATTTATGGTACGTGTACACAATTGTACTATCATCTTCGTGTTTCACTGTTGCAGTCATTACATTTGGGTAAATTCCCAAAGCTATGGTTGGGAGGCTGGAGCTAAACAGAATTAGGAGCGGCTATGAGACCCTGCAGAACTGCAGTGGCAAAGCCTGCCCTGGATTTAGAGTAGAGTGGCAGATGATAGTGCTTTGCACAGGTGTGCACTGAACTCCAAGCAGCTGCCTCTAAAATGTCCTTGGTTGGTACTCCCCTGAGAAAGGCTGCTGACGTGGCTGCAGCTCTGGTGGAATGTGGCCTAATGCCTTTAGGCACTGGCTTGCCATGATACAAGTAGCAGAAACGAAAGCAGTGGCCTATCCACTTTGAAATAGTCTGCTTTGAGATGGCCTTTCCTTGTGATCCTGCAGCATATGCCACTAGTAATTGCTCTGTCTTTCTGAAAACTTTGGTTCTGTCCAAGTAGAATCTAAGCTGTCTGTGTATGTCCAAAGAATGCAGAATTCTCTCCCCCTTGTTCTGTGGATTTGGATAAAAAGTTGCAGATGAATGCTTTGGTTAAGAGCCACACTGGACACCACTTTAGGCATAAATGTTGGGTTTGTCCTCAGGGAGACTCTGTCCAGATAAAAAATGATAAAAGGTTCCACAGCCATGAGTGCCTGTAGCTCTGAAACTCGTCTTGCAGAAGTTATTGCTAGGGGCAGAGTTGTTTTCCAAAATAAAACTTTATATCAGCAGTAGCAGCTGGCTCAAAAGGAGGCAGGGTGAGTTTTTCCAAGACATAGTTGAGGTCCCAGGTAGGCATTGGTGATCTCCTTGGAGGCCTTAAATTTTTGGCTCCTCTGAGGTACTGTTTTAATAAGGGATGAGAAAAGATTGGTGGCTCTGCATTGTAATGAGCTGAAATGGCAAAGGCATGAATTTTAATAGATGAGAAAGATAGGTCTTTGTGCAGCATCTCAGTTAAGTATTGTAAAATCTGAGGAATATTTGGCACAGCTGTACCTGTTCCTTGTGCCTGGTTCCAAGCACAGAATCTCTTCCATTTTCCAGCATAAGATTTTCTAGTACTAGGCCTTCTGGCTTCCAAAATGGCATCCATCACAGCTTTACTGAGAGGTGTGTTTTGTATGACTACATTATCCACCATGCTGCCAGGTTTAAAGTCCTGAGCTGGCTGTGCAGGATCTGATTGTTTTGCTGGGAAAGTAGATGCAGTACTTGAGGTAGGGTCCAAGCTGGGAATTGAAACAAGCTCCTTAATATTGGGTACCAGTGCTGGCGAGGCCAGTCTGGTGCAATCAGTATCATCTTTGGCTTCTTCTGTCTGACCTTTAGGAGTACCTTGGGGAGGAGAGGCAGAGGGGAAAAGGCATATACTGATAGGTTTTTCCAGCTGAAGGATAGGGCGTCCACTTTCCATGCTTGTCTGTGATAAATCCTTGTACAGAATGTCTTTAGTTGGTAGTTGTGAGAGGAGGCAAATAGATCTATGTCCGGGCATCCCCATTTCCATGTTATCATGCTGAAGTCTTGTGGATCCAGCTGCCACTCATGGGGATCCATGAGGTTTCTGCTTATTTCGTCTGCCAGAGTATTTTTCCTTCCTGGCAGGATTGTGCCTGCAGATGTACTTGGCAAGTCAATGCTGTGTCCCACGAAGTCATGGCTAGTCTGCAAAGGGGGTAAGAATGTGTGCCCCCCCTGCTTGTTTATATACCACATGACCGTGGTGTTGTCTGTCTTTATCAGTAGTTGTCCTGGATGAAGTAGGCCCTTGAAGGCTGTCAGGGCATTATGAACAGCTAGCATCTCTTTTAGACTGATATGTAGATGCATTTGGTTTGAGGTCCATGTTCCCTGAATGCATCTTCCTGCCATGTGACCCCCCCCCCCCGGCATAATCTGATGCATCCGTTGTTAGTGTCTGCCTGGCTGGGGGTAATGCGAACGGCTGTCCCTTGTTTTGGTGACAAGCCTTTGCCCACCATCGTATCTCCTGTTGCAGGCAGGGAATGAGAGTAATGATAGTTTCCAGGCTGTGGCAATGTTGAGTCCAAACACTTTTTAGGTACCACTGAAGTTTCCTCATATGCAATCTTGCATATGGAATTAGTAGGATGCAGGATGCCATGAAACCCAAAGCCTGCAGAATTTTTCTTGCAGATAACTGGGCCTTTGTTGCTAACATTTTGAAATAGGTAGTCAGTTGCCTTTGTTTGTCTGGCGTGAGATAAGCCATCTGGGCAGTTGTATTTAAGCTTGCACCCAGGAATATTATCTCTTGAGAGGGTACTAGTTTTGATTTCTTTTCGTTGACTGTGTACCCTAGGCATGTTAGAAGTTTTTTCACAAACGCCAGATGCTGTAGAAGGATGTCCTTGTTCTCTGCTTGAATTAGACAGTCATCCAAGTAAGGATATATCTGTATTCCTCTTTGTCTGCAGAATACAATTAGTGGTGCCAGGCACTTTGTAAAGACCCTGGGCGCAGTAGATAAGCTAAAGGGCAGTGCAGAGAATTGGTAATGCATTGAGCCAGCCTTGAATCTGAGGTATCTTCTGCATATTTGTTTGATTGGGACATGCAGGTATGCCTCTTTTAGGTCTAAAGTTACAAGCCAAGAGTTCTTGCCCAGCATGGGCAGAAGCTGCTGCAAAGTTAACATTTTGAATTTTGGTATATCCAGGAATGTATTTAGAATGGACAGGTCCAGTATTGGCCTCCAGGCCCTGTCCTTTCTGGGTACCAAGAACAGTCTTGAGTAAAATCCTTGTTCCCGCTCTTGCTCTAGCACTTGTTGAATGGCCCTCATGTCCATGAGGGATGAGACTTGTTTTTGTGCCTCTGCCTATTGATTTTTTGGCAGATCTGGCCAACCGTTTGCCTTTGGCAGGGTATGGAAATGGAACTTGTAGCCTTGTGACACGATATTTAGAACCCACTTGTCCTGGGTAATAATGTGCCAATTTTGAGAAAAAAGTGCTAATTTTCCCCCTAAGGGTGCTGCCAGGAAATAAGTGCTTGGTGCAGGCAGGGGGAAGTCATTGGGACTGTTTCCTGTAAGGCTGTGATTTGTCTTCTCCACTTTTGGAGGTAGAAGCACCCCATTGCTTTGACCTGTATGAACCTTATGCCTGGGATCTGCCTCTAGGGCGTCTGGGTCTGCCCCTTTGAGGTCTGTCTGACACAGGAAAGGACCAGTTCTTTGTTGGTCAGTGTCTACTAAACCTAGGTGGCTGTACTTGTAAGAAATCTTTCACCATTTGCATAGATTTAGCCTTGTCCTCCATTTTCTTTAACACCTCTTCTGCCTTAACACCAAACAAAGTATCATGCTGTAAAAGTGCATCTAATAATTTAACTTTAACGTAGTCAGGCAGATTTTGTTCCTTTAACCAAGCATGCCTTCTAATTACAGAACCTGTAACTGCGGCCCTGCCGGAGGCCTCTAAAGAATCAAAACCACATTGCAAAGTATGCTTTCCAACTTGTTCAGCTGCATGCAATATATCCTGCATTTCCTTGTTTTCTGCACATTCAGAGTTTAACAACATTTTCTGTTTAAGATATGCCATGACATGTTGCTGATATTTGAGCATATGAAACAGTTTAAGGCCCTTATAGCCAAGGTAGCAGATGTGTAAACCTTTTTTCCCCATCTATCCAGTGCCCTAGAATCCCTGTCAGAAGGGGTAGGGTTTTTTGCAGCGGAAGCCTTAACTACCTTGGGACCCTGAGAAACAGTTTCTGGCTCTGCAGCAGGGTTTTTAAAAAGGAATTTATGTGAGTCAGGAACCCTGTAATATCTGTCAGGCTTAACAGGAGCTGGAGGTAAGGAGTCAGGGGTAATGCTAGACTCCGGAAACACATCATCTACAATGTCTAACACAGGAGGGATGGCTAGTGGCTTGTGCTGAGGTAGTAACAAGAAATCCCTGAGCCTCTTTTTAGACTCTGAAAAATCTTGGCTCTCCCAGTGGAAATGCTCCCTCATGGTATGTAAGGTTTCCAAAAGAATAATCCTCAGGAGGAGAAGCTGAAGGTATGGATTCTTCAGCATCAGAATCCTCAAAGGGGGGAAAAAATATTCCTGATCAGAAGAGGAATCAGAAGAAATGGAAACCTGATCTGAAGATTCATAGTCAGTCTCTTGCCTAGGCCTCTTATCAGAAGGGGGATGGGAACCCCTGATTAAGGTAATCAAGTCTTCGGCCATTTTGAGCATCTGTTTTTTGGGCATGGAGGCCTGTCCACGTGGCTCTTGAGTTTGCTTCTTTGCCTTTGAAGTCGGTTTAATGTATAGATGTTTGGGTCTGAATACAACCTCAGAAGCCGGTGCCTGCTCAGCAGCTCCGGACCCACTTGAAGGATTATCGTCCGAGGCTCCAATACCTTGAGTTTCCAGCGGCATGGCCGACTCAACATGGGAGTCGGTAGCGGCCTGCGACTCTAAAGTAGCGGTCGTCAGGGGCTGCGAAAGCGACTCACTGAGAACTGTCAATTGGCTTAGGAGAAGCTTCGTCACCGGTTTTGGGCCTCGGCTGTCTTTCTTTTTCTTTGCGCTTTTTGTGAACTCCGGTAATCGGATGGCTTTCCGACGACATTTCTGGATAATTAAATCTGTGTCCAAAGTAGTTTAAAGCAAAATCATACCGACGCTTAATAGTGCGTTGGTTAAATCTAGCACAAAACTGACAACCCAAAAAACTATTATCAGGGCCTAGGCAAGGAATACAGTAAGAATGAAAGTCCTTGTGAGGTATTTGCATCCCACAAGAAATACAATTATTAACTTTTTCTGACATCGGTTCTGGAGCAAGAAAAAAGTTTCCCCAACAGGGTACTTGGCTTTATAGAAGACTTCGGATTTGAAATTCGAACTCAAAAATCTCAGGAGTTGGCTGACCGGCACTTGCGAACTGCTTCTGCTTCGGGCACCGCACGGCAAGAAAGACTGGAGAAAATGGTGTTAGCTGCTTCTTTTATACCCCTGACGACCTGACGTCAGGGAAGGGGCAACGACTTTGGAATTCAGGCTGACTGAGGGCAACCTGCCAGCAGGATTACCCAAATGTAATGACTGCAACAGTGAAACACGAAGAAAGTACAGTTTTGTACCTACCATAAATGTAGATGTTCGAGTGCTAATACAGCTGCAGTCATAACAGATGGGTTCTCCTGCCAGGCGGTCCTCGGTCGGCCGAATTCCAAAGTCTAGGTCCGGTGTCGGTTGTCGTCGCTTCTTCCCTGACGTCAGTGCGACAGGGGTATAAAAGAACCAGCAGACGCCATTTTCTTCAGTTTTTCTTGCCCCAGATGTCAGGTGCCTCCAGAAGGAAGGCAATACATAAATTTGTGTAATAAAGCAGTGCAATATAATCAAAATACAGTAGTTGCAAGCAAATACACCATAAATTAATACCTCAATCAGATTGTATGAGGATGTGTTAGCCTATAGGCCTGTCCCAAGAGGGGAAGAAGGGAGGGAAACCTGGACTGCAGCTGTATTAGCACTCGAACATCTACATTTATGGTAGGTACAAAACTGTACTATCTTCATTGTGCATACAGCTGCAGTCATAACAGATGGGTAGAATCCCAAAGCTAAGAAAGGGGTGGTAGGCACTAGGTGGAACTAGGAGGAGCCAGGATGCCCTGCAAGACTGCAGTGGCAAAGCCTGCTCTAGTTTTGGAGTATAATGGTAGGTGGTAGTGCTTGGAGAAGGTATGCACAGAACTCCAAGTGGCTGCTTCCAAAATATCTTTGGTAGGAACTCCTCTGAGGAAAGCTGCAGAGGTAGCTGTGGCCCTTGTGGAGTGAGATCTGATGCCTGTAGGTACAGTTTTGCCATGAAAAGAATAGCAAAAGCGTATGCAGTGGGCTATCCATTTTGAGATTGTCTGTTTCGAAATTGGCTTTCCTTGAGCTCCTACAGCATAGGACACAAAGAGCTGTTCTGATTTTCTGAAAGGCTTTGTTCTGTCCAGATAATAACGGAGTTGTCTGTGGATGTCCAAGGAATGTAGTAATCTCTCCCTTTGTTTTGAGGATTAGGATAAAAGGTAGGTAAGTGTATGGCCTGATTCAAAGCTACCCTGGATACCACTTTAGGCATAAAGGACGGGTTGATTCGTAAGGAAACTCTGTCCTGATGGAAGATGATAAAAGGCTGCACAGCCATGAGAGCTTGTAGTTCTGAAACTCTACGAGCTGAGGTAATAGCCAGAAGGAAAGCTGTTTTCCAGGACAAATATTGCAAATCTGATGAGGCAGCTGGCTCAAAGGGAGGCAAGGTCAGTTTTTCCAGAATGAAATTGAGATCCCAAGCAGGTATTGGTTGTTTTCTTGGGGGTCTTAGATTCTTAGCCCCTCTGAGGAACTGTCTTAAGAGAGGGTGAGAGAACAAGGGTGGATCAGTGTTGTATTCTGCAGAAATGGCTGAGGCATGGATTTTGATGGAGGAGAATGAAAGTCCACTGCTTAGCAGCTCAGCTAAATACTGTAGTATTTGAGGTAAATTCAGTTTTCCAGGATCCTGGCCCTTTTTCTCATTCCAGACACAAAACCGTTTCCATTTTGAGGAGTAAGCTTTTCTAGTTGACGGCCTTCTGGCCTCCAAAATGACATCCTGCACCTCCTTGGAGAGTAGGGTCTGTTGTGATGCTAAGGAATCTTCCATGCGGCTAGATTGAGTGTTTTTAGCTGGCTGTGAAGAGTTTTGAAGCTGTGCTGAGTCAGAAGAAGAGGCATTAGAGGCAGGGTCCATGGTGGGGAATGCGTCAGGCTCCTCAGGAGTGGGTACCAGTGTTGTCTTGGCCAGTCCGGAGCAATGAGAATCATCTTTGGTCTGTCTGCTCTGGTTTTCAATAGAACTTTGGGCAGCAGAGGAAGAGGTGGGAAGGCATAAACTGTCATTGATGTCCAACTGAAAGAGAGAGTGTCCACTCTCCAGGCCTTTGGATGGAAAATCCTTGAGCAGAATTTTGTCAATTGGTGATTTTTGTGGGAGGCAAAGAGATCTATGTCTGGCCTTCCCCATGCTTGGATTATTTCTGTAAAAACTTTGGATGCAACTTCCATTCGTGTGGATCTGTCATATTTCTGCTTAGGTTGTCTGCCAGCGTGTTTTCCTTGCCTGGCAAGTACTGTGCTTGTAGTTCGATTTGTAAGTCCATGGCCATGTTCCAAAGTGACATGACCAGCCTGCACAGGTGGTATGAATGTGTTCCTCCCTGTTTGTTTATGTACCACATAACTGTGGTTTTGTCCATTCTTATCAATAGTTGACCTGGTTGCAGAAGGTCCTTGAAAGCTATAATAGCATTTATTACTGCTAGCATTTCCTTTTGATTGATGTGAAGGTGCTTTTCTTTTTGGGACCATTTGCCCTGAATGCACCGATCTGTCATGTGCGTCCCCCAGGCGTAGTCCGAGGCGTCTGTTGTGATGACTTGATTTGCTTGAGGCTTGCTGAATGGAAGACCTGTGTTTGTTTGGCATGCTTGAGCTCAGCACAGAAATTCCTTTTGCAGACATGGAATTAGTGGTATTATTGTTTCCAAACTGTGGCTGTGTTGAGACCATATGTTTTTCAGGTACCATTGAAGTTTCCTCATATGCAGCTTTGCACATGGGATTAGTAAGATGCAAGATGCCATGAATCCCAGAGCCTGCAGGATTTTCCTTGCAGTCAGCCTGGTGCAATTTGCTAGTGCTCTGAAGTATTGAGTTAGTTGCCCCTGCTTCTCTGGCATGAGGTAGGCCATCTGGGTGTTTGTGTCCAAGTTGGCACCCAGGAAAATTATCTTCCGAGAGGGTATTAGCCTTGATTTCTTTTTGTTGACTGTGTATCCCAGAGAGCTCAACAACATTATTACATAAGCCAGATGTTTCAGAAGAATGTGCTTGCTGTCCGCTTGGATCAGGCAGTCGTCCAAATAAGGGTATATTTGTATCCCTTGAAGTCTGCAGTAGGCAATTACTGATGCCAGGCATTTCGTGAATACTCTGGGCGCAGTAGATAAGCCAAAGGGTAATGCAGAGAATTGATAATGGGTTGAACCTGCAAGAAATCTGAGGTATCTTCTGCAATTTTGTCTGATTGGGACATGCAGGTATGCCTCCTTGAGGTCCAATGTTACCAGCCAAGACTCCTTGCCCAGCATGGGAAGAAGTTGCTGTAGAGTGAGAATCTTGAATTTTGGTACGAGCAGAAATGTGTTTAGGATGGACAGGTCCAAAATAGGTCTCCAATCTTTTCCCTTCCTTGGTACCAGGAATAGCCTGGAATAAAAACCTTGACCTTGTTCGTGCGTAGGTACCTCTTGAATAGCTTTCATGTCTATGAGATCTGTAATTTGCCTTTGTGCCTCTGCCCTTTGATTGTGTGGCAGGTTTGGCATGTCTCTCATTTTTGGAAGGGTGTGAAAATGGAATCTGTAGCCTCTGTTTATAATGTCCAGGATACATTTGTCTTTTGTGACAATATGCCAATTCTTTGAAAATAATGCCAGCTTTCCTCCTAAGGGGGCTGCCATTTGAGTCTTGCTTGGCATGCAAAGGGGAAAGTCATTGGGCTTGCTTTCTGAATGATTGCGAGTTATCTTCACCACCTCTTTGTGTAGGAGCTTGCCATTGTCTGCCTCTAAACGATCCTTGGGATTGTCCTCTGCCCCTCGGCCACCTGCATCTGTCTCTTTGGGGTCTGTCCGTGGCTGGAAAGGACCAATTTTTGGAAGGCCAATTTCTACTGAAACGTGGGGGATGTACCTGTAGAAAATCTTTCACAGTTTGCATTGATTTAGCCTTTTCCTCCATTTTCCTTAATACCTCCTCAGCATTAGCACCAAATAATACATCCTTTTGATGAGGGGCATCTAGTAATTTAGCTTTGACATGATCAGGCAAGGTTTGTTCCTTGAGCCAGGCATGTCTACGTATGACTGATCCTGTAACAGCAGCTCTACATGAGGCCTCTAGAGCATCAAAACCACATTGTAAGGTATGCTTACCCACTTGTTCTGCACTATGCATCAAATCCTGCAACTCCTTCAAGTCTGGTTTTTCAGGTTGTGACATTTTACTTTTCAATTGTGATAACAAAAACTGTTGGTATTTTAGCATATGGAACTGACAGTTTAAGGCCCTCATGGTTAAGGTAGCCGAGGTATATACCTTTTTTCCCCACCTTTCTAAGGATCTGGAATCTCTCTAGGAAGGTAAAGGATTTTTAGCAGTGGAGGCCTTAATTCCCTTGGGGCCCTGTGAGATGGTTTCTGGGTCAGCAGCATGGCTTTTGTATAGAAATTGGTGTGAATCAGGAACCCTGTAGTACCTGTCAGGCTTAACTGGGGCTGGAGGCAGAGAGTCCGGGTTAAGGCAGGCCTCCGAGTAAACATCATCTAGGATGTCCAAGACAGGAGGTATAGCCAGAGGCCTGTGCTGAGGTAGTAAGAGAAATTCCCTAAGCCTTTTCTTGGAATCTGAATAATCTTGGCCTTCCCAGTGGAAGTGTTCCCTTAAAGTATGCAAAGTTTCCCCAAATGAGTAATCCTCTGGGGGGGATACAGAAGGAATGGACTCCTCCACATCAGAGTCTTCAAAAGGGGAGTAAGAATGTTCCTGATCATCAGAGTGCTCTGAAATAATGGAGCCCTGATCAGAGGAGGCAGATTCTTCCTCCACTCTGGGCCTTTTGTCCGGTGGGGGTTGAGAACCCCTGATAAGAGTAATTAAATCCTCAGCCATTTTAAGCATCTGCTTTTTAGGCATGGGGCCTGGAGATGGGCCCTGTGTAGCTTGTCTCTTAGAGTGCATGGCTGCTTTAGACTTAGTGAAAGCCTTGATGGAGAAAGAAGAGGAAGGTCTGAAGACACCTTGAGTGGAGGTAGACCTGTCCACATTTTGAGGTTCAACGCCAAGAGTGGCTTCGGTATCTGTAGTCGGGATGTGGGCCGAGGAGCCTGCGACCTCGGGCACAGGAGACACCGCCAATGAAGTGTCGTCGGTAGTCAGGGGCTGCGTAGGCGCCTCGCTGAGAACCGGACCACGTGTAGTCGGCTTTGGCGTGGTGTCGGTAGAGGCCGCGGACCTAGTGTGTCGGTCCTTATCTTTGCATTTTTTAGACAAAACTGGAGTCGGAGTATCCGACGACATAATATAGTTAAATGTTTTTCCAAAATAATGCTGGGCGAACTCCGCCGACGCTTAATGGTGCGTTTGTTGAATGTAGCACAAAAGCGACAGACCGAGACGTCGTGGTCTGGGCCTAAACAAGGTATACAGAGGGAATGGAAATCCTTATGCGGTATTTGCTTCCCACATGAAATACAATTATTAACTTTGTCTGACATCGGTCTGAGGCAAGAAAAGTTTCCCCAATGGGGTACTTAGCTTTCAAGAAGACTTCGGTTTCAAAATTTTCGTAATTTCAGGAGCTGGCCGACCGGCACTTGCGAACTGCTTCTGCTTCGGGCACCACGCGGCAAGAAAGACTGAAGAAAATGGCATTGGCTGGTTCTTTTATACCCCTGTCGCACTGACGTCAGG
Organism: Protopterus annectens; assembly: GCF_019279795.1. Lineage (NCBI taxonomy): Eukaryota > Metazoa > Chordata > Ceratodontiformes > Protopteridae > Protopterus > Protopterus annectens. Next base: position 883,812,475 of record NC_056733.1, on the reverse strand, counting down.
GAAGAAGCGACGACAACCGACACCGGACCTAGACTTTGGAATTCGGCCGACCGAGGACCCGCCTGACGGCAGGAGAACCCATCTGTTATGACTGCAGCTGTATGCACGATGAACATCATCATGATGGTCAAAAGTGAAGTCACTGTCTAAATGCTTTCCTAAGTTCCTGACCAATGGGTCAACTTTTAGGGGTCTATGACTGATGCAGTAATTTCCAGGTGTGACTTTCCTTCTGAAAGTTACCATTATGCATTTTTTGACACTGAATTTTAGACCGCCACTCTGGCATCAGTTATTACCCTGTGTCAGTCCTTCTTGGAGGATGTTTGTCTCTTTGAAGGACTCTATGCGTTCACCTAGTTTCCAATCATCTGTGAAACTGGTCAGCCAGAGGTTGGCCTTGACTTCCGAGAAGTAAATGCCCAAAAGGAACAGTCTCAGCATTAAGACGTGTGGGGGCTTCACTAGTAATTGTTCTTTTTCTGGAGGTAAACTCCACTATCCTGACTTCTGGTAACTTTGTCACAAAGGCATTTCTTTTCCAGGCTTAAATATAATCCTTGGAAATATCTGGTTAAGATCGTCTTAAGTCTAGCATCTCATCTATATTTAAAGCTAGGATTTATGTTTTATTTATGTTAATCTTATATCTTAACTGCCCATACTCACTATAGTATATGTATATGTGGGTCTACTTCTAAATCCCGTAACTTCAAAATCCTGAAGAAAATACCGAGACGACAATCACGAAAATTAAAATGCCAAACTGCGTAAGTCTTCCCAGGGCAAGTAAACATTTGCCCAACAAAACAGTAAAACACACTGCACTATCTAGGTGGGGGGGGTGCAACCCCCCCTAACTATACATATATACCAACTCTGGGATTGCACTACAGTGAAGAAAGGGCATAATTCCCCACGTTGGGCAAGTGTTTACTTGCCCTGGGAAAATTTACGTGGTTTGGCATTTTTGCGTTTTGTGATTGTTGTCTTGGTATTTTCGTCTTAAGGATTCTGAAATTATGGGATTTAGAAGCAGAGCCGTATATATAGACGTGTGTGTATGTGTGTGTAATGTTTAGGTAGCACAATCTCTGTTTACACTAGGAGTTAAGGTGGAAGGGGGACTTGGCTAAAGGAATGATTTTAATGCTTTTATTGCTCTTAACAGAACCACCCTCTGTAACTACTCCCTTGCTCCAAACAACCTGATTATATACAAATAAGGAATGTTTTTATGCTTATTATTATACTCAACTAGGATTGCTTGTTTGTGTGTTTCAATAAAGGATATTCCATTTTTAACTCAGCTGTGGACTACCTACTATTTTCTATTTGATTATTTTGTAGCACGTATTTTATAGTTAAATTTTACAGTTCGATTTTTATTAAGTGAACTAAGTGCATAACATAATTTAGGAAGTGAACATCACAAGTTACAAACTGCAAAGTTTCTTCTTGGTTTGTTTTGGACCCAGTATAGGTTGCATACTGGGTTTTCTGAGACTTCGAAGGATACCACAGACTTCTGTGTGTGTGTGTAATGTACACAAACACAAGCGCACATACTTAGCACCATGTGTGGGCATACATACATATCTATACATAATTATAAAATGTGTAAATCTATGTTTTATATATATATATATACACACACACACACACACACACACACACACACACACACACACACACACACACACACATAAATATAGACAGATATTCATATACAAAGCCCAACCGTAATGCAGGTCCTGACAACATGGATTTGCAATTTCCTAATGTCTCTGTGGCCAGCTTGGTTGACATGGACATCTTGAGACAATGTAGCAATTGTCTGACATACTCAGATAACCTTTCAGTCTTCAAAGAAACTAATACATCATGTGAAAGGTGTACAAACATAGCTTACCTGGCAAAAATCTCGCTTAAAAACAAGGATGTCAAAACATACACATTACATCATTCACACATACAGCCCACCAAACACTTGTTATGCTGAGGCACTTAAAAGAAACCTCTCCAAACCTCAAAGACCTCCTAAGCTATCAAATGGCAACACATGTCCTCAACAATCACTAAAGCACACACCAAAAGCAACACCTAACATCAAACATAAGGCTACATCCAATAATCACTCAAGAACAAAACCCATAAGGCATGCAAACACTTTACCTAGTAGTCTTGTCATAGGGGATTCTATTGTATGACACACAGATACCCCTCTCACCAGCCTGGGCAAGAAGAAGGTAACAGTTACTTGTCTGGAGCCAGGATCCACAATATCACATAAACACTCAAGTCGCTGCACCCCAGGTACCAATATGATTCGATCATAGTCCATGTGGATGTAAATGACCGGAGATGTACTTCAGTGGACTGTATGAAGAGAGACATTATGGATTTCTCTGAATATGTCATAGATAACCTTACATTGAGCAGCATTCTACCTTCTACCTTCAGGATGATGCACAGTACGATTAATTTTAATAATTAGCTTAGCTTCTGATGTCACTCCAGGGGAATCCAGTATCTATCAGCATTGGAGGACTTTGTTAACAGACCACTTTGCTTCATCAAGCAAGGATGGTCTGTACCTGTCCCCCCTGGGCTTTCATATATTGGCTAATGCTTTATATACCCTCTTACAGCCTTGTTAGGTAATGTCAAAAATGACAAAAAAAGAAAACAAAAACAATCTCAAAGCAACCTTAAGGTGTTACTACTCAGTGCTAGGAGCCTAAACAAGAAACTCCAGACCCTTCAGGCCCTCTTCAGTCTTGAAAAGGTAGACATCTGTGCTGTTACCGAAACTTGCTTTAAGCTGCAGAAATTACTCTGGCAGTGAAAGGCTACAGTGCTTTCTACACATTTTGACCAACATCATCACAGACAGGGGCTAAAGGTGGAGATGTCTCAATCTAGATTAGCAACAAATAGAACTCTAGGCTGGTAAACAGGATGACGCCCTGGTGTTCACCCACTTCCAAGTCTCCAAGGTTCCTTACCATGTAAAGACCAGCTACAGGTCACTCTCTATGACCTCTATGGCCCAAGAAGCTGACAACTCTTACCCAGACCTACTAGAGGAGCTCATCATCCAACCAAATACCCTACTCATCGGAGACTTTAACTAATGCACTATAGACTGGGAAAGGTATACTGCTTCTAACTCACAGGGACAACGTTTCCTGGACATTATCAACACAAACACATTATACCAGACAGTGTACACTCCAGCTAGAGAATCAAACATATTGGATTTAGTGCTCACCAACACGTGATAGCACTGCATGTCTGACCAGTTATTGTTGCCAAACTCTCAGAACTAGACATAAATCCCTACATAGCTTGCTGGATTGCTGGCTGGCTCATAAATAGGAACCAAGAAGTCAGTATCAGTGAGACCAGCTTCACCAGAAGACCAGTCATCAGTGGACTATCCCAAGGCTGCGTGTTGGGCCCATTCCTGTTTGCCACGTCCTTCTCAGAAGTCAAGTCGAATGTCAATGGCCTCTAGTTCACCAAGTTCGCAGATGACTATAAATTGGGAGCTATCACAGACCACGCCCCCCATGACACCAACATCCAACAAGAAGGTCTAACACAAACAAGTGACTAGTGTGAAAGACATGGATGAAAGCTCAGTGCAAAGAAATGCATTACAGTGCCCTTTAAGGAAGCATCCACCCAAGTTAATTACTCCACTGATAAAACACTCATAAAAGATGACCCAATAGTTAAGGATCTGGGAACATATGTAGACAGTAATCTTGTCTTCCACCAACGCATAGCCAAGATAGTTAAGAGAATCATTCTATGTCACTCAACTCATAAGTGAGGTTATGGCATCCAGGTCCAAGAAAGTTATAGTATCCCTCTACTCAACCCTTATCAGACCCATCATTGAGTCCCATCATTGAGTCCAATGCTCCCTTTGGCATATGCCTAACCAGGCACTTGCAACAGTTGGAATGCCCTCAACAGGAGAATTCAGGGTATGAATACCCTGTCCTACACAGACTGCCTTAAGGCCCTATCTCTGTACTACAGGTTACTGAGAAATGATTTATGAATAGCATATAAGGCATCCTCAGATCTAGTTCTTATAGATCCCTTGAACATCTGCTAAACAACAGCACCAGAAACACTAGATCCAAGGACATCAACTTTGCATGTGACAAACAGAAGAACATGCTGGAGAGACTAGTGTTGTCTCAAAGGATCCCTATGTTATGGAATAAGCTCTCCAACTACGTGAAGCAGAAAGAACTCTGAGGCAAAACTGGGTTGGGTTGCATGGCTAGGCTTGTAAAGACCCTGGTGGTATAAATCTATGAACCTATATACATAAACACACTCGAGTCATGAATGATATTTTTTGTGTTTTCATGCTGCCCAGGTCATAGGAAAAAGGTACGATGAGCAGCCCACTTACCTGCTAACTAAGGGTTAAATTCAATAAATACCCAAATATGTAAGGAAAGAATGCAATGTTATTTAACCAGTAGCAGACATCAAGAGTCAAGAGAAATTACTGAAGTTAAAGCCATGCACCTGTTGCACCAAGTCAGGTGGGAGTTCTGTTCTCCATTGTTTTAGCTGTCGAGATGCGAAGGAGTGTAACGTATAGGATATCGTGCCATACTCAATCCAGAGGGAAAGGTTGGAGGAGTCTATCTCTAATGCCCGTTTGAAGCAGGTCAGAACTGGTACAGAGTGCTTCCAGACTGGACCATCACTTTTCATTTCATTGGAGTTCAGTTTGTCTTGAATGCGGCTAGCTCTTGCCAAAGCCATACCAGCCCAGGAATCGAACCTAATTCATGAAACAAAATAACACGGATCAACTCAAGTGAATAGAAACAGTGGGAAGTTTGAAGCTCTCGAAGCTAAATTCTACTTTTCATCTGCTTACCTAATCCATACATACACACACTCGCATATATATTTCCAAAATGTTTACTTTTTCTACTTTAAAATATTCTGATATATATGAAATTCAGCTTTCCTTTCTATACGTACATCAGTTTGCCGATACATTAAATACAACACTGAGGGTAAATAAATGCAAATAACTTTCTCTGTCTACTATGCTATTTTACTAAGCAACTAAATGCAGCGAAGCATGTACAAAACAGGGATATTTTTTCTATTCATTCAGCAAATTAAACTAAAAGTTACTTGGTGAGTTTGGCTGACAATACATTTTTGTTCAGAGTTTCTGATGGAGACTATGTGCTTAAGATGTCAAACAGTCAAAAGAATCTGGGAAAATAGAGAAGTAGATGACCCATGGATTTTACAGGTCATATTCTGCAGTGGAAGTTAGTGACCAATTTGTTCCTAAACACAAAATGCAATATGTTCTTTAAAAAATGAGAGTAGCAGCACACTGCTAAAAGCCTAAAGTAGTTTATATGATAACAGACGAAGACTGAAAAAAGATGGTTGCGGTGGTGCTGCGGTTAGCGTTGCCGTCTTACAGCAAGCCTTCTGTGCGGAGTCTGCATGTCCTCCCTGTTGTCGCATGGGTTTCCTCTGGGTGGTCCAGTTTCCTCCCACATCCCAAAGACATGCTGTAGGTGGATTGGATGCTCTAAATTGGCACTAGGTGTGAGTGCGTGCATGTGTGTGCCTTCTGTGGAAGGTTGGGCACCGGGCTGGCAACTCGACACTGTAAAAACTCCACTGCCAATCATGAGCAGACAGGTGATCTGCTGTGGCGACCCCTAACCGGGAAAAGCCGAAAGAAGTAGAAGAAGATGAAGACTGAAAAAAATTGCCAGTGTCAAAAACTGATGGAAATTGACAGATAACTTAACCTATAATTTTAAGAAATATCAAAATATAAAATGAACCGAATGCACTTGGAATAACAATATGCAAAACACAGGGGACTTCTAGTATGGCTCAGACCGAGTAAGTAGTGCCCAGAGTCTAACATGTGGCACTTCTAGCCTTAGAAACCACAAAAATAGCCAGCATGGTAGAGAAATGCAGGTTTCTCTATCACGCTGGCTATTTTTGTGGTTATATTTGTTCTCTAGTGCCGTGTAGTTGCCGTCCGTGCGAGGGGTCCTTGTTGTAGTTCCTACTTCTAGCCATAGCCCATGACATTTCTTTTGAGGTCATATGGGCATAAAGCATACCAAGAGACGCATTATGCAGAACTTTCATTGGCCTGGGATTGCCATGGATGTTACAGGGCACTGCAGGACCTGTGAGCAGTGCCAAAAAGTAGGCAAGGCAGGAGACAAGGTCAAAGTTCCTTTGATGCCTTTGCCTGTGATTGAGGAGCCATTTCAGAGGGTAACAATGGATATTGTGGGGCCTCTGATTACCCCAAGTTCCACAGGGAAGAAGCATGTCCTAGTGGTAGTAGATTATGCTACTAGATACACTGAGGCGGTGGCTCTATCCTCCTTCAAGGCAGAGAAGGTGGCAAATGCTTTGCTAGAGATTTTCAGCAGGATAAGTTTCCTAAGAGAAATACTGAATGACAGAGATGCCAATTTCATGTCAGTCCTGCTAGCTTCTCTATGGGAGCGCTGTGGGGTGAAGCACCTGAAGACAAACCCCTACCATCCCCATACTAATGGTGTTGTGGAAAGGTTAAACTCTACACTAAAGACTATGCTATAAGCATTTGCAGACCAGTTTGAGAGAGAGTGGGACAAATATCTGCTCCACCTGCTGTTTGCCTACATAGACGTACCCCAGGAATCTACAGGTTTTTCAACCTTTGAGTTGTTGTATGGGCAAAGGGTAAGGGCACCTCTAGATTTGGCTTGTGAATCCCACAAGGAGTCTGTTGTAGCATATGTCCTAAACCTCAGCACAAGGCTTAGGGATCACATGGGCTTGGCCCAGGAGAACGTGACAGGAGCCCAACAGTAAAAAAAAAGATCTGGTAATTGTAAGAATTATGCACTGGCTCAGCACCTGTAGCGTCACAAAATGCACACTGGCTTTAAATGTGAAATTATTGATCGTGTGGACCTTTTGGAACTGGAAGGAGACATACCTAATCTTTTAGAAAAATGTGAACTATTGTGGCAGCTGAAACTGAACTCTTAGAAAACTGGGGTTTAATTATTACTGCTCCATAAAAAGCATACTAGAACTCAGAAAAAGTACAGTTGTGTACACTTGCCATAAATGTAGATGTTTGAGTGTATTCACTGTTGCAGTCATCACATTTGGGTTATCTGCTTGCAGTAGCCCTCAGTCGGCCTGGTTAACAAAGTCTTGGGTCCTGCATTGGTTGCTGTCCCTTCTTCCATAACGTCAGGTCATCAGGGGTATAAAACATGCAGCCGATGCCATTACATCAGTTTTTCTTGCCGCAGATGTCAGGAGCCCCCCTAATGGGAAGCAATTAAATCTATAAATAAACAAGGATATACCTCCAACAAAAAAGCAAATACACCAAAAATCTTTTGGGCATAGTAAAGGTGAGTAGAGGTATAGCCAAAAGATGTAATGGGGCTGGAGGGAGGGTAACCAGGACTGCAACGGTGAATACACTCGAACATCTACATTTATGGTAAGTGTACACAACTGTACTATGTTCTTTGGTCTTCACTGTTGCAGTCATCACATTTGGGTAGATTCCCAAAGTTAAGGATGGGAGGAGGAATTTAGCTAGCATTAGGACCAGCTATAAGGCCCTGCAAGACTGCAGTAGCAAAGCCAGCTCTGGATTTAGAGAAAACTGACAGATGGTAATGCTTGGTGAAAGTATGTACAGAACTCCAGGCAGCAGCTTCTAGGATGATGTCCCTGGTAGGGACTCCTCTGAGAAAGGCTGTAAAGGTTGATGCAGCCCTGGTTGAGTAGGGTCTAATCCCCTGTGGGCTAGGTTTTCCATGGTGCTTGTAGCAGAAATGAATGCAATGGCCTATCCACTTGGAAATGGTTTGCTTTGAAATAGCCTTCGCCTCTGCCCCTGCAGCAAATGCCACCAGCAGTTGGTCAGATTTCCTTTGAGGTTTAGTCCTGTCCAAGTAGAATCTAAGTTGTCTGTGCACATCTAAGGAGTGCAGTATACATTCCCCTTTGTTCTGTTGATTAGGAAAGAAGGTTGGCAAATGAATGGACTGATTAAGGACCACACTGGATACCACCTTGGGCATGAAGGAGGGATTGGTCCTGAGGGACATCCTGTCTGTGTGAAAGATGATAAAAGGCTCCACTCCCATAAGGGCATGTAATTCAGATACTCTTCTTGCTGAAGTGATTGCTAAAAGGAAAGCTGTTTTCCAAGAAAGGAATTTTAAGTCTGTAGCAGTTGGCTCGAAAGGAGGAAGAGTGAGTTTCTCCAATACAAAGTTAAGGTCCCAGGCTGGAGTTGGGGCTCTCCAGGGTGGTCGTAAAATGTTGGCCCCTCTGAGGAACAGCTTGAGCAGTAGATGAGAAAAGAGGGGAGGTTTTGTGTTATAATGAGCTGAAATAGCTGAGGCGTGAATTTTGATGGAGGAGAAAGACTGGCCCTTGTGAAGCATCTCAGTTAAGCATTGTAAAATCTGAGGTAAATTGGGCACTGCTGTGCTCATCCCTTGAGATTGCTTCCAGGCACAGAATCTTTTCCATTTTTCAGCATAAGATTTTCTAGTATTAGGCTTTCTTGCCTCTAAAATGATATCCATCACTAGTTTACTGAGGGATGGTAAAGGAGAGATTAGGTAATTAGCCAGGCTGCTAGGTTCAGTGTTTGAAGCTGAGGGTGCAGAAACTGGTTCTCCACCTGAGACAATAGGGTAGGAGTCTGAGGCAGGTGCCATGGGGCCAACAGTGACACACTGCGCAAGAGGGGGAACCAGTGTTGGTGTGGCCAGTCTGGTGTAATCAAAATTGCCCTTGGTTTGTCCTGTTTGATCTTTAGTAGTACTTTGGAGAGCAGAGGCAGAGTAGGAAAGGCATAAACTGATAGGTTTTTCCAGCTGAAGGACAGAGCATCCACTTTCTAATCTTGTTTGTGGGGAGTCCTTGTGCAAAATTTGTCCAATTGATAGTTCTGGGGGGAGGCAAACAGGCAATATCTGGGCTCCCCCATTTGCTTGTCAACATGTTGAAAATCCTTGGTTCCAGTTTCCACTCATGTGGGTCCATGAGGTTTCTGCTTACTTCGTCTGCCAGTGTGTTTAGTTTTCCTGGCAGGAATTGAGCTTGTAGATGCGCTTGGTAGCTCAGGGCTGTGTTCCACAATGCCATGGCTAGTCTGCAGAGGGGGTAAGAATGTGTACCCCCCTTCTTGTTTATGTATCACATAACAGTGGTGTCATCTGTCTTTACCATTAATTGTCCTGGAAGAATATGGTTCTTGAAGGCTGTCAGAGCATTCTGTACAGCTAATATTTCTTTTTGATTGATATGCAGGTGCATTTGACTTGAGTTCCATTTGCCCTGAATGCACTTCCCTGCCAGGTGAACCCCCCCCCATGTATAGTCTGATGCGTTTGTTGTTAGGGTTTGGGTGGCAGGGGGAAGTGTGAATGGTAGTCCCTTGTTTTGGTGGCAGGCCTCTGCCCACCAAAGGAACTCTAGGCGTAGGCAAGGTATGATAGGAATCATTGTTTCTAGATCCTGAGAACGTTGACACCATATGCTTTTTAGATGCCATTGTAGTTTCCTCATATGCAGTCTTGCATATGGAATTAGAAGATTGCAGGTGGCCATGAACTGTAATGCTTGTAGTATTTGCCTTGCAGATAGCAGGGTTTTTGTGGCCACTTGTTTGAAGTAGGTTGTCAAATGAATTTGTTCTCTGGCATGAGGAAAGCCATCTGGGAAGTTGTATTCAAGCTTGCTCCCAGGAATATAATTTGTTGACAGGGTACCAGGTGTGATTTCTTTTTGTTTATGGTGTACCCCAGACAAGTTAGCACCCTTTGTACAAAGGCCAGATGATTCAAAAGTATGTCTTGGCTTTCTGCCTGAATTAGACAATCGTCCAGGTATGGGTATGTTTGAATATTTCTTTGTCTGCAAAATGCAATGACTGGAGCTAGGCACTTTGTGAATACCCAGGGCGCAGTAGATAAGCCTAAGGGCAGTGCAGAGAACTGATAGTGCATGTAGCCTGCTTTGAAGAGTAGGTATCTTCTGCAAGATTACCCGATTGGGATGTGCAGGTATGCTTCCTTTAAATCCAGTGCTGCCAACCAGGAGTCTTTGCTTATCATAGAGAGCAACTGGTGAAGAGTCAGCATCTTGAATTTTGGAATCACCAAAAAGGTGTTTAGAGTAGACAGGTCCAGGATAGGATGCCATGAATTGTCCTTTCTGGGTACCAGGAAAAGTCTCGAGCAGAAATCTTGTCTCTTTTCCTCTTCTGGTACCAACTGAACAGCCCCCATGCTTAAGAGAGAAAGTACTTGCTTTTGGGCCTCTGTCAACTGATTTGGGGGTAGATCTGGCCACCTGCTTGGTGTTGGTAACGTGTGGAAGTGAAATCTGTATCCCTGGGACACTACATTTAAAACCCATTTGTCCTGGGTAATGAGTTCCCAGTTCTTTGCATGAAGAGCAATCTTTCCCCCCAAAGGGGCAGTCAGTTAAGAAGTGCTTGGAAGTTTTAAAAAGAAGTCATTGAGAGAGTTTACCATAGGGGGAAGTTTTATTAGCCCCCCACTGCTTAGTCCTGTGCATACCCTGGGACGGAAGGCTGGGAGCTCTGCTGGATCTGGGTTTGGACTGAGAAGGTCTGGAAGAGGCAGGAAAGGACCAATTCCTGGAAGGTCAATGCCTACTAAATCTTGGAGGTTGTACTGGTAAAAAAATTTTTAACAGTTTTCATAGATTTAGCTTTTTCCTCCATCTTTTTAAGAACTTCTTCTGCCTTGTTGCCAAACAGGCGGTCCTGGTTTAAGGGAGCATCCAGTAATTTCACTTTACCTTGATCTGGCAAGGATTGCTCCTTAAGCCAAGCATGCCTTCTAAGTACAGACCCAGTTACAGCAGCCCTGCAAGATGCCTCTAGTGAATCAAAACCACATTGCAAAGTATGTTTTCCAACTTGTTCAGCTGAATGCAGTAAATCCTGTAAATCCTTATTTTCAGCACAATCAGGAATCAACATCATTTTCTGTTTAAGCAATCCAATAATATGCTGCTGATACTTTAACATATGAAACTGGCAGTTTAAGGCCCTAATGGCCAAAGCTGCAGAAGTGTACACCTTCTTACCCCATGTATCCAGCACCCTGAAGTCTCTATCAGAGGGGGTAGGATTTTTGGCAGTAGTAGTTTTAATGCTCTTAGGTCCCTGTGAAATGGTCTCAGGATCCGCAGTATGATTTTTAAAAAGGAATTTGTGAGAGTTGGGGACCCTGTAATATCTATCAGGTTTTCTGGGAGCAGGAGGTAGAGAGTCAGGGGCTAAGCTAGATTCCGAAAAGGCATCAACAATGTCTAGTACAGGAGGTATGGCTAATGGCCTGTGCTGGGGCAGGAGTAAGACATCCCTACGTCTCTTTTTAGAATCAGAGAAATCATGACTTTCCCAACGAAAATGCTCCCTGACAGTATGCAAGGTTTCACCAAAAGAGAAATCCTCTGGGGAGGGCAGAGGGAATACAGTCCTCAGCATCAGAATCCTCATAGGTAGATAAGGGTAAACCCTGGTCGTCAAAGGGAACAGAAAAATTCATAATCCTGGTCAGAAGTATCATAAGCAAACTCAATCCTAGGTCTCTTAAGAGGGGGAACGCTGGCTTCCCCTGATTAAAGTAATAAGGTCTTCAGCCATTCTTATCATTTGTTTTTTAGGCATAGAGGCCTGACCATGCGGTCTGGGTGTCAGTTTTCTAGGCATGGTTCGAGTTTTAGGCCTTGAAGAAGAAGATGGCATCGGTTTAATACGCAAGTCAGTAGGCCTAAATACACCCTCAGAAGCCATCCAAGGTAGAGACATCTGCAGGTTCCTCAGTTGAAGCATCTCGCGGCATACTCTGAATGCGTCTCAGTAGAGGCCTGCAAATCTGAAGTAGCAGGTATCAGGGGCTGCGAAAGCGCCTCACTGAGTACCGGCGAACTGGCGACTGGCTTAGGAGAAGCGTTGTCGGCAGCTTTAGACCTAGGCAACCTGTCTCTGTCTTTATCTTTCCGTTTTTTCAGAATGTCGGTAGTCAGATGGCTTACCGAAGACATATCAGGATAACTGAACCGAGCACCAAAATATTTAGAAACGAAAATATATCGACAATGGACAGTTCGTGGTTTAAATAAGGCACAAAACTGACAGCGAGGTACATCGTGGTCAGGGCCTAGGCAAGGAATACAGTATGAATGAAAATCTTTATGAGGTATTTGCTTTCCACAAGTAATGCAATTATTTACTTTTACTGACATCGGTTTAGAGCAAGAAAAAGTTTCCCCAACAGGGTACTTAGCTTTTAGTTGAAGACTTCGGTTCTGAAACTCAAAAACAAAAATTTCAGGAGCCTGCCGACTGGCACTTGCGAACTGCTTCTGCTTCAGGCAACGCACAGCAAGAAAGACTGATGTAATGACATTGGCTGCATGTTTTATACCCTTGACGACTTGACGTTATGGAAGAAGGGACAGCAACCGACGCAGAACCCAAGACTTTGTTAATCAGGCCAACTGAGGGCTACTGCAAGCAGATAACCCAAATGTGATGATTGCAACAGTGAAACACGAAGAACATCTGCCTCACTGTTTAAGAAACTATTAAAATTCTGACATGGGACTGATTAATGCTGACATTACACGCTAGTATTATACGTGCTAATATTGTTATAAATAAATATCAAACATTATAAATATTTTACAATGAAAATAACTGACATTGGTGCTGTTTTCTGATACTTTTACTCATTTAAACTAAGTGCTTTCTTAGATGCCACACTTGAACAGCTCCCCAGGACCTTAAAGCTTTATTTTTAATATCTGTCACTGTATTTCCACCATAGCATTACATCTATGGTTTTCTGCCTACTTAGGTGGTGTTCACTTGTAGATTAATACACATGTTCATTAATATTATGATATGTTTTTTATACACAAACCTGATGTATTTATTTGGCATGAAAGCGATCTTTGTTTATTTTATTTATTTTGTTTGTTTACCGGGTAATGTCCGATTGGGCATGAGGCCCATTTTCAGCAGAGGCCCGGGGAGAAAAGCTCCATACATACAAATAGACAGTATTAAACAATCAAATTGAACACACATTAATCACAATGTTCAAAGCAAGTCAGTAAATAAATTAGTTATATAACAATAAATAGCAAATAATTAAATTAACAAATTTAACAAAAAAATGGCACAGTTAGATATAAATTGTCTGCATGAGTTAATAGTGAGAACAGTGTGATACAGTAATTGCAAGACAGAGAAATGCAGTCTACATAACAGTTAAAGACAAATCAGTATATGTGTATACATTGTTAACTATAACAGAGTGTAGAATCAAGATAGCCTTCAGCAGTTAACAGTTGTAGCTGGGAGCATGAGCTAGTTTAGGGTAATATAAAGGAGTAGTGGGTAGCTTAACCAGGAGTATGGCAGAAGCAGAGCCAGTGTTTGGCTAGATGTTCCTTAAGGAGGTTTTCAAACTCATGAATGCTGGGGTTTTTGGCCACAGGTTGAGGAAGAGTGTTCCACAGTCTGGCAATTTTATGTGAAAAAAGGGCGGTGCCCTGTGTGTTGTGAGCTTGGGTAATCTTTAACAATAGTTTATTTGAGGATCTTAGAGCTCTAGGATTGCTGTTGGGTTGGACTAGATTGGTGAGTGCCAGGCAGTTATTAGGTTTGTGAATTATATTGTGGGCAATGGAGAGTTGGTTAAATGTTAGAAGGTTTGGTAGTTCTAACCATTTAAGTTGGGAGAGTACAAAGCAGTGGTGGGTTCTGTAAGGGTGGCCTGTGGCAAACTTGGCAATTTTGTTATAGCATGATTCCAAATTATTTAGGTCAGATTTATGAATGTTTGTAAATACGAGGGAGCCATAGAGGAGAGTGGAGAGTAGATGTGTGTGGGCAGTGGCTAGTCTGGCGTTGTCTATAAGGTAAGGTTTAATTCTGTAAAGGGTGCCAAGTTTGGAGTGGACTTTTTTGATGGTGAGGGAGATGTGGGTGTCAAACTTTAGGTTACCATCGATTGTGACACCTAGCAGTTTGGCTTGGCTGGTGGGATCTATTTTGGCTCCATTTGTGGAAAGGATAGAAAGTGGAGTCAGACACGTTTTGGCTTTATTGTAATTGAAGACAACTTGGTTTTGTTGGGCTTAAGTATGAGTTGATGGCTAGTGAAGAAGTGTTCTATGTCCTGGAAAGATTTTTGTTTGTAGGTCCTGGGAGGTGGGGACTGTGCTGATTAAAGTAGAGTCATCCGCATATTGGACTATGGAGGCCAGTTGGATTGAAGAGCTGAGGTTGTTATTAAAAATTGTAAAGAGAATGGGGCCAAGTATGGATCCTTCAGGTACACCAACAGTGATGGGTAGAAGGGGGGACAGGGTGTTCCCCATTTGGTGGCTTGCTGACAGTTAGAGAGATAACTACGGAACCAGGATAGGGCTGTTGTGTTGAGGCCAGAGGATGATAATTTATTTAGTTGGATTTGGTGGGAGACGGTGTCAAAGGTTTTTGACATGTCAAGGAATATGGAGGAGACCATTTGGTCTCTGTGTATAAGATCTTGAATGGTGTTTGTGAAAGACAGCAGGGCAGTACTGGTACTATTTTTTGGCCTAAAGCCATGTTGTGTGGGGGAGAGGAGTTTGTGATTAAGGAGTTGGGACTGAATGCATTTTTCTAAGATTTTGGTTACGGGACGGTAGTTAGTTAGATCCTTAGAGGGGCCGACTTTGTGTAGGGGAATGATGTGGGATATTTTCCATAGAGGGGGTACATATTGTTCAGAGACAGAATGGTTGATTAGGACTGATATGGGATAGACGATTGAGGGGACAGCCATTTTAAGGAATTCATTAGGTAATTTATCAGCTGCTAGACAGCAGGGTTTGAGTTTGGAAAGGAGAGACTGTATGTACTTTGTTTGAATTTGGGTGAAAGAGAAGGGGATGGGAAGTCAGAAGAGGGAAGTGGTACAGAGAGAGGTTGATTAGTCGGATTACCAAGAAGAGATGTTAATGAAGTGGGTATTAAATTGCGTAGCTATTAGGTCTGAAACCTTGGAGTTGGTGGGTGGGGGTAGAGGTATAGCCTGGGTTGAGAGGATTGTTAATGTTTTGCCAACATTTTCTGGGGTTAAATTGGTGGGTTTATTGATCTGAAAGGAAATAGTTTTGCTTGTCTATTTTTATCTGTGTCTCAGTCTGGTTACGTAGCTGCTGATATGTTGTGTGGCCTACGTTATTTTTTTGGTAGTGTGGTAAGTGGACCATGCCCTGTCTCTTTGCTTCAGCAGTGCTAGGGTATCTTTAGATAGGCAAGGTATGTGCCTAGTTTTTGCTCTTATTTTTGTTGTGGGTGCTAGACTGAGTATTTTAAGAAAGGCATTGTTGAAGTAAAGGACTGCCTGATCAAGTGAGAGGTTTCTAAGAGGTGACCAGTTAATTTGCTGAAGTAGATGGCTGAAGGTGAAGGGGGAAAAGTTTTTTTTTTTGTTTCTGATAAATTTATATATTGCGTTGGTTTGTGTCTGAGCTCATTTTATGTACAGGAAGGAAGGTGAGTGGTCACTGAGGGAGTCTGAAAGGCAGCCTGCTAAACAACCTAGACTGGGTTTGTTAGTTAGCATCCAATCTAGTGTGAACTTCTTTTTAGAGTGTTTATCTAGCCGGGTCAGGCAGGATATGGTTTGGGTGAAATTGAAGAGCTTTAGGAAATTGGAGGGGCTGTCGGTGTTGCAGGAATGCCAATCAAGGTTAAAATCACCCAGGATAATGTTTTTTTGGCTGAAATTAGTTGATGCCCAGGTGAGAAAAATTCTCATTTATGGGTTGTTGCCGGGGGGGGGGGGGGGGGGGGGATAGGTGGTTATGATAATAATAGATTTGTTAGGTTTTATTACTAGGCATATTGCTAGGATTTCGGAGTTAGGTAGGTCAGGAGGGGCACTGTTTAATAGTTCCAGCTTGTGTGTGTCTTTACAGGGTTCCTATCACATTGTCGAATGTTGACTATGTCGAGCTGCTAAAATGTCAAAAGTGCCGTTCATCGAAAAGTGTTTTGTGGGATTGCGGTACAGCGAGGATCAGAAAATGTGCCCTTTCCTCATTGTAGTGTGATCTCGGAGTTGGTATATATAATTAGTGGGGGATGTGGGGGCGCAGCCCCCACAAGAACAGTTTCGATGAACGGCACTTTCGATATTTTAGCCATTCGACATTGTCAACATTCAACAATGTGATATAGACCCTCTTTATACATAACAGTGGCAGCTCCGCCCTTTTTGTATGGTCCGTCTAATCTAATTATGATATATCCATTTGTGATAATTTCCATGTCTTTGATGTGGGGCTTTAGCCAGGTTTCGGTTACTGCTGCAACGTCAAGTAAGGAGTTAAGGGGTGCATGGAATTCACTAATTTTATTTACGATACTACGGAGGTTAAAGTTTATAAAGACTAGGTCTGTGTTGTTGGTCTTTGGAAGTTTTTATTAAAAGTATTTCAGTTTATAAGTTAGTAATATTTATTCTGATAGATGTCTAGTGGTAGATCTTTCTGTTAATTAGTCATTTTGTTAGTGAGTTGGTTTCTTAATAAAGTTTGGATTAGAATGTTAGCCTTAAAAAGCTGTTCTTATATCTTTTAAATTACTTTTAGTTTGAATTCTAAGGTAGCACAGGCTCAGTTTACACTTTAGACTCATCTGTGGGTTACCTACCATTTTATTATTTTGTAGTACCTATTTTAAAGTATGATTTTTATTAGTGAACTAGGTGCATAACATATTTCAAGGAGAAAACTTCACACCCTCCACACTGCAAATTTTCTGCTTGGTTTGTTCATTAATACAACACTAACATCTCAAAAGTAGCATTAAAGGTGTTAGGACAGTTGTGTGCACTTTCCATAAATGCAGATGTTCGAGTGTATTCAATGTTGCAGTCATCACATTTGGGTTATCTGCTTGCAGTATCCCTCAGTCGGCCTGATTATCAAAGTCTTGGGTCCTGCATTGGTTGCTGTCTCATCTTCCATGATGTCAGGTAGTCAGGGGTATAAAGCATGCAGCCAACGCCATTACATCAGTTTTTCTTGCCCCAGATGTCAGGTGCTCCCAAAATAGGAAGCAATTATATATACAAAGTTACACCTCCAACAAAAAAGCAAATACACCAAAAAGCTTTAAACATAGTAAGCAAGAATAGAGGTACAGCCAATAGATGTCAGGGGGCTGGAGGGAGGATAACTAGGACTGCAACAGTGAATACACTTGAACATCTACATTTATGGTAAGTGTACACAACTGTACTATGTTCTTCGTGTTTCACTGTTGCAGTCATCACATTTGGGAAGATTCCCAAAGCTAAAGATGGGAGGAGGAATTAGATAGCATTAGGACAAGCTATAAGGCCTTGCAAGACTGCAGTGGCAAAGCCAGCTCTGGATTTAGAGAAAATTGGCAAATGGTAATGCTTGGTGAAAGTATGTACAGAACTCCAGGTAGCAGCTTCTAGGATGTCCCTGGTAGGGACACCTCTGAGAAAGGCTGTAGAGGTAGATGCAGTCCTGGTTGAATGTGGTCTTATCCCCTGTGGGATAGGTTTTCCATGGTGCTTATAGCAGAAATTAATGCAATAGCCTATCCATTTAGAAATGGTCTGCTTTGAAATGGCCTTCCCCTCTGCCCCTGCAGCAAATGCCACCAGCAGCTGTTCAGATTTCCTGAGAGGTTTAGTCCTGTCCAAGTAAAATCTAAGTTGTCTGTGCACATCTAAGGAGTGCAGTATACGTTCCCCTTTGTTCTGTGGATTAGAAAAGAAGGTTGGCAAATGAATGGACTGATTAAGAGCCACACTGGATACTATCTTTGGCATGAAGGAGGGATTGGTCCTGAGAGACACCCTGTCTGCATGAAAGATGATGAAAGGTTCCACTGCCATAAGGGCCTGCAAGTCACACACCCTTCTTGCTGAAGTGATGGCTAAAAGGAAGGCTGTTTTCCAAGAAATGAATTTCAATTCTGCACTTGCAGCTGGCTCAAAAGGTGGTAGTGTAAGTTTTTCCAATACAAAGTTATTGTCTCAGGCTGGAGTTGGGGCTCTTCTGGGTGGTCTTACATTTTTGGCCCCTCTGAGGAACTGCTTGAGCAGTGGATGAGAGAAGAGGGGTGGTTCTGTGTTGTAATGAGCTGAAATGGCTGAGACATGAATTTTGATGGAGGAAAAGGAAAGGCCCTTGTGAAGCATCTCAGTTAAGTATTGAAGAATCTGAGGTAAAGTGGGCGCTGCTGTGCCCATCCCCTGAGTTTGGTTCCAGGAACAGAATCTTTTCCATTTTTCAGCATAAGATTTTCTAGTACTAGGCCTCCTTGCCTCCAGAATGACATCCAACACTTGTTTACTGAGGGATGGTAACAGAGAGATCAGGTAATTAGCCAAGCTGCCAGGTTCAGGGTTTGAAGCTGAGGGTGCAGAATCTGGCCCTCCTGCTGGGACAGCAGGGTAGAGGTCTGAGGCAGGTGCCATGGTGTCAGCAGTGACACTGCGCAAGAGGGGATACCAGTGTTGGCGTGGCCAATCTGGTGCAATCAGAATCGTCCTTGGTTTGTCCTGTTTGATCTTTAGTAATACCTTGGAGAGGAGAGGCAGAGGAGGAAAGGCATAAAGAGATATATTTTTCCAGGTGAAGGACAGGGCATCCACTTTCCAAGCTTGTTTGTGGGGAGTCCTTGTGCAGAATTTGTCCAATTGGTAGTTCTGGGTGGAGGCAAACAGGTCTATATCTGGGCTACCCCATTTGCTTATCAACATGTTTAATGTTTTTGGTTCCAGTTTCCACTCGTGTGGGTCCATGCGATTTCTGCTTTGTTCGTCTGCCAGTGTATTTAGCTTTCCTGTCAGGAATTGTAGGTGCACTTGGTAGCACAAGGCTGCGTTCCACAGAGCCATGGCGAGTCTGCAGAGAGGGTATGAGTGGGTTCCCCCCTGCTTGTTTATGTACCACATAACAGTTGTGCTGTCTGTCTTTACCATTAATTGTCCTGGAAGAATGTGGTCCTTGAAGGCTGTCAGAGCATTCTGTACAGCTAACATTTCTTTTTGATTGATATGCAGGTGCATTTGACTTGGGTTCCATTTGCCCTGAATGCACTTCCCTGCCAAGTTAGCCCCCCATGCATTGTCTGATGCATCTGTTGTTAGGGTTTGGGCGGCAGGGGGTAGAGTGAATGGCAGTCCCTTGTTTTGGTGGCAGGCCTCTGCCCACCAAAGGAACTCTTAACTGTAGGCAAGGTATGACAGGAATCATTGCTTCCAGATCCTGAGAATGTTGACACCATAGGCTTTTTAGATACCATTGTAGTTTCCTCATATGCAGTCTTGCATACAGAATTAGGAGAATGCAGGAGGCCATGAACCCCAAGGCTTGCAGTATTTGTCTTGCAGATAGCAGGGTCTTTGTGGCCATTAGTTTGAAGTAAGCTGTTAAATGAATTTGTTTCTCTGGCGTGAGGAAAGCCATCTGGGAAGTTGTGTTCAAGCTTACTCCCAGGAATATAATTTGTTGACAGGGTACAAGATGTGATTTCTTTTCGTTTATGGTGCACCCCAGACAGGTTAGCACCTTTTGTACAAATGCCAGATGATTCAAAAGTATGTCCTGGCTTTCTGCCTGAATTAGACAATCGTTCAGGTATGGGTATATTGAATATTTCTTTGCCTGCAAAATGCAATGACTGGAGCTAGGAACTTTGTGAATACCCTGGGCGCAGTAGATAAGCCAAAGGGCAGTGCAGAGAACTGATAGTGCATGTAGCCTGCTTTGAAGCGTAGGTACCTTCTGCAAGATTCCCTGATTGGGATGTGCAGGTAGGCTTCCTTTAAATCCAGTGTTGCCAACCAGGCAACCTTGCCTAGCATAGGAAGCAACTGGTGAAGAGTTAGCATCTTGAATTTTGGGATCACCAAAAAAGTGTTTAGGATAGAGAGATCCAAGATAGAACGCCAGTTGTCGTCTTTTCTGGGCACCAGGAAAAGCCTTGAGTAGAAACCTTGTCCCCTTTCCTCTTCTGGGACAGTTTGAACTGCCCTTATACTTAAGAGAGAGAGAACTTGCTTTTGAGCCTCTGCCCACTGATTTGGGGGTAGATCTGGCCAACCATCTGGGGTTGGTAAAGTGTGGAAGTGGAATCTGTATCCTTGGGAAACTATATTTAAAACCCATTTGTCCTGGGTAATGAGTTCCCAGTTTTTTGCCTGCAGAACAATCTTCCCCCCAAAGGAGCGGTCAGTTGCGAAGGGCTTGGAAGTTTTAAAGTTAAGTCAATGAGACAGTTTACTATAGGGTGGAGTCTTACTACTCCCTGCTTTGGAAGTGGGAGCCCCCCACTTCTTAGTCTGTGCGTACCTTGGGACTGGAGCCTGGGTGTTCTGCTGGTTCTGGGTTTGGACTGAGAAAGCCTGGAAGAGACAGGAAAGGACCAATTCTTAGATGGGGCAATGCCTACTAAATCTTGGAGGCTGTACTTGCAGGAAATCTTTAACAGTTTGCACAAATTTAGCTTTTTCCTCCATCGTTTTAAGTACTTCTTCTGCTATGTTGCCAAACAGGCGGTCCTGGTTTAAGGGAGCATCCAGCAATTTAGCTTTAACATGATCTGGCAAAGATTGCTCCTTAAGCCAAGCATGCCTTCTAAGTACAGACCCAGTGACAGCAGCCCTGCAAGATGCCTCTAGTGAATCAAAACCACATTGCAAAGTATGTTTTCCAACTTGTTCAGCAGAATGCATTAAATCCTGTAAATCCTTATTTTCAGCACAGTCAGGAATCAACATATTTTTCTTTTTAAGCAATCCAATAATATGCTGCTGATACTTTAACATATGAAACTGGCAGTTTAAGGCCCTAATGACAAAGGTTGCAGAAGTGTATACCTTCTTACCCCATCTATCCAGCGCCCTGGAATCTCTATCAGAGGGAGTAGAATGTTTAGCAGTAGTAGCCTTAATGTCCTTGGGTCCCTGTGAAATGGTCTCAGGAACCGCAGTAGGATTTTTAAGAGGAACTTGTGAGAGTCAGGAACCCTATAATATATTTATGGTTTTCTGGGAGCAGGAGGTAAGGAGTCAGGGGTCAAGCTAGATTCCGAAAAAGCATCATCAACAATATCCAGTACAGGGGTGATAGCTAAAGGCCTATGTTGAGACAGGAGTAAGAAATCCCTAAGCCTCTTTTTAGAATCAGAGTAATTCTGGCTTTCCCAGCGAAAATGCTCCCTAAGAGTATGGAAGGTTTCATCAAAAGAGAAATCCTCTGGAGGGGAAGCAGAGGGAATAGAGTCCTCTGCATCAGAATCCTCATAGGTAGATAAGGGTAACTCCTGGTCATCAGAGGAAACAGAAAGTTCAGAATCATGATCAGAAGAATAATAAGAAAATTCAGTCCTAGGTCTCTTAGAGGGGGAAGGTTGGCTTCCCCTGATTAAAGTAATAAGGTCTTCAGCCAGTCTTTTCATTTGTTTTTTAGGCATAGAGGCCTAACCATGTGGTCTGGGCGTTGGTTTTCTAGGCATGGATTGAGTTTTAGGCCTTGAAGAAGAAGATGGCATCGGTTTAATGTGCAATTCAGTAGGCCTGAATACACCCTTGGAAGCCGGTGCCTACACAGCGGCTCTGGACCCATCCAAGGTAGAGACATCGACAGGTTCCACAGTTGAAGTATCTCGCGGCATACCAGACTCTGAATGGGTCTCAGTAGAGGCCTGCGAATCTGAAGTAGCAGGTATCAGGGGCTGCGAAAGCGCCTCACTGAGTACTGGCAAACTGGCGGCTAGCTTAGGAGAAGCGCCGTCGGCAGTTTTGGACATAGGCGGCCTGTCTCTGTCTTTATCTTTGTGTTTTTTCAGAATGTCAGTAGTTGGGTGGCTTACCGAAGCCATATCTGGGTAATTGACAGAGTACAATATTTAGAATAAGGCACAAAACCAACAGCGAGGTACGTCGTGGTCAGGGCCTAGGCAAGGAATATAGTACGAATGAAAATCTTTATGAGGTATTTGCTTTCCACAAGAAATACAATTATTGACTTTTACTGACATCGGTTTACAGCAAGAAAAAGTTTCCGCAATGGGGTACTTAGCTTTAGTTGAAGACTTCGGTTCTGAAACTCGAAAACGAA
The DNA here is from genome assembly GCF_019279795.1 of Protopterus annectens. NCBI lineage: Eukaryota > Metazoa > Chordata > Ceratodontiformes > Protopteridae > Protopterus > Protopterus annectens. The sequence continues at coordinate 883,790,194 of NC_056733.1, read as the reverse complement.
AATTTCAGGAGTTGGCTGATCGGCACTTGCGAACTGCTTCTGCTTCGGGCACCGCACGGCAAGAAAGACTGGGGTAATGGCGTCGGCTGCATGCTTTATACCCCTGACTACCTGACGTCATGGAAGATGAGACAGCAACCAACACAGGACCCAAGACTTTGATAATCAGGCCGACTGAGGGCTACTGCAAGCAGATAACCCAAATGTGATGACTGCAACAGTGAAACACAAAGAACATCAGCAGCCAGGTTAAAGCAACAAAGCCAAAAAGGCAGGTTTGTCAACTGAAAAAACAAGGGGGAGAGGGCATCACTATGGCCTTAAAAGATGTACAAAAATATTCAAGAGATTATTATGAAAAGCTCTACACAAGTGATCTCACTAAAGGACGTGCAGGAGGATAAATGGAGGAGTTTTCTGGAAAGCGTGCATCTGCCTAAAATGCAGGAGGACTTATAATTAGAGAGGGAAAGGTAATATAGTGGAATGGGGGTCAAGCAGAAGTTTGGGCTGCAGGTGGGAGACTGCCTTCCCTAGCAGGGACTGACGTCAGAGTATAAACAAAGAGACAGGATTAGTGGGGTGCTAAATAAAAGACAAAACTTTGGTAGAGTTTTTAACTGAGTCTAGAATAGAAGCTACTTTAAAGAGGGATAATTAATAGGGCATATTACAAGGTAATTATAAGAAGCAATCAGAGGAGGTTGGAAAAAATTTGGGAGACAGGCTGTAAAAATAACTTACTAAGGAGCAACAGAAAGACATCTGCATGGCTCCCAAGTATGTAACAAAATCCAAAAGGTTTAGAATGTGTGTTTGGAAGTGTTTGCACAGGTATTTTTATATCCCAAGAAGAGCTCAGGGAATTTTTCCACAGTTAGATAACAAATGCTGGAAGTATGATGGAAAGATAAACGTATTTGGGAACGTGTTTGGAGAATGTAACGATTTCACAGATTTTAAAAATTCTCTGCAGAGTACTTCATTGGAAATATTGTGAGAGCAAATCATTACAACTAAAAATGCCTCTTTTGTGCTAGGACACAGCATCTGAATTACTTAGACATTGTAAGAGTCTTAGTAAGTTTAATGATAACAGTGACCAAAAAAGCAATTACTAAAAAATCAAAATCAAAATCTACACCAAATGTACAAGAAGTAGAGAATATTATACAAGAGATAAAAGAACTGGAGATGGTGTCTTTAGAAGAGGGGATGAGTTAATAACAGAAGTAAATGCAATCCATGGCAACAACACATGCAGAATATTTTAAGGACGACGACTGAGGTTTAAGGGAAGGAAAAAATTGAACTGAGCTATTTATGTAATGTCAGAGTGAATGACTGTTAAAACAGAAGAGTAGCTGGTTCAACCAGTGCCCTGGGCTGGTACTATGAACAAGCTCCCCACCCCTCAACTCTAAATGACAAGCCAAAAATAAAAGCAGTTCACTTTAATACGTCAGTTGCTACATTTTAAGTAATTGGTTTATTACAGTTACAACTATGCCACCCCCCCATCAGCTCTTCCACTGAAGAGCACAAAAAAAAAAGTACCTTCCATTGGCAACCCAACCAGGTGGCCAGATGCATGACACGCTGCCTCTTCCTCTCTCCTGCCCCAGCCGTTTAGGTCCCATTTCTGTGCCCTGCTCCCAACTCTTCTTCAATATATTTTATTACAATGAAAAAAAATCTTTTAAACTGTAGCAGTTGTTGCCGTCTGTAACCTGCGGCTGCCCACACAGAGCACTACAGGTTCATGTTTTAGTTAAAAAAAATAAATAATCTTTTTAAACTGCAGCAGACAGTTGCTTCACTTTATACCCTGCCTGTATGGTGCACTACTGTGCTCAGGTTTCAATATAAAAAAAAAAAAATTAAATTAATTTTTTTCTTTTTTACTTTTAAACTGTAGCAAACTGTTGCTACAGTTTAGTCCACACAAGCTCTGGTTTGACCGTAAGTGCAATACCAGCTTTTAAAAGCTGGTATGGATTAGAGAGTTTGGGATCAGCTGATCGCGACCCCCTAACACTTTTGTGCCCACCCTAGCTACGCTGCTGGTTAAAATGAAGCATATGTGTATCCTGCATGAAAACCAAAAGTTACTTTTTTGTTCTACTGTATGTGCACTTGCATTACTATTTTAGAAAGATGTTTATTAAAAAACAAAATAATGGTGAAATAAGTGCCAAATAAGATGCCAGGTCCAGATAGTATACAGACTGAAACTGTCCTAAGAATTTTTCCACCCAGTTGTAGATGTGTTCTTAAACCTAGTGTATTTATCGTCATCTGTCTCTTATGATAATGTGGCAAAATAATCTTCTCTCTTTCCTTGTGTACTGGCTGTTGTGATTAAGCACATAAATATTTTGCGAAAAGTCTTCCCTTACGTTATTTAAGTAAATTTAAGCCAGAATACAGAATGACCACCAAGTCATCTCCTGTTGCTTTTTTTTTAACTTGTCACACTTGAGTTACCTGGCCTTACTATAAGTTTGTTTTGGTAGCTCCTCCAAGCCCATCTTATCTGCTCATACTAAAGAGCACTAAATTGGGAAGCTCTGCCCCTTTGACTGCATTTTTTTTTTTTTTTTTACTTTTCTGAACACCTAAGCACTAGACAAGATGGGGGGTCAGCCTGCTAGTTTCACCTCTGTTGTCATCCTTCTGGCACTAGGTCTCCTAAGGACAGTGTACAAAATCAACGTATGCTCACAGATCATGAATTTATACTCATCACTAATAATTCCATCCGTGATAGTGTAAGTACCTAATTAATCTGGAGGCTTCCCTCTTACAAACGTTTCTTGTGAGCTTCACACATCTCCATTGCAATGCTACTGTAATTGCACCAAGATGGCTTATGTTGAGGCTGTAAAACAATCACTTCCAGAGCCTCCTGGAAATAAGGAGATAAAGTTTCAGCAAAACTCGGGTCACTCATCCACCTCATCCATACCTCCCATAAAAAGTCACCCTGAGGGGAAAAAACACCCCAATCTACTGCCCTGAAACACAGCAGCAATAAAACTGTGTTAATGACAGGTGACTCTGAGATGTGCAGGTGAAAGTCCCATTTCTATGAAAAGAAAGTACAGTTGTGTACACTTACCATAAATGTAGATGTTCAAGTGTATCACTGTTGCAGTCATCACACTTGGGGTTATCTGCCTGCAGGTAGCCTTCAGTCGGCTTGAATACCAGAGTCTTGGGATTTCTGCTTTGGATGCTGTCGCTTCATCCATGATGTCAGGTCGTCAGGGGTATAAAACATGCAGCCGATGCCATTACATCAGTTTTTCTTGCCCCAGATGTCAGGAGCCCCCAAAATGTGAAGCAATTACATGGTGTGGAACATCTCCTGTAAAAAGTAATACCATAGCCATAAGATATGGCCAAAAAGAGTAAAGGTAGAAAGCAGAGAGAAGTCAGGGTCCTGGAGGGTGGGTAACCAGGACTGCAACAGTGAATACACTCGAACATCTACATTTATGGTAAGTGTACACAACTGCACTATGTTCTTCATGTTTTACTGTTGCAGTCATCACACTTGGGTTGATTCCCAAAGCTGAGGAAGGGTGGAGGCAGTCAAGAAGTATAAGGGCTGGCTAGCAGGCCTTGCAAGACTGCTGTCGCAAACCCAGCTCTGAATTTAGAAAAGACAGGTAAGTGGTAATGCTTGGTGAAGGTGTGTACAGAACTCCAGGTTGCAGCTTCCCAGATGTCCCTGGTACGGGCTCCCCTGAAAAATGCTGTAGAGGTTGAGGTAGCCCTAGTGGAATGAGTTTTGATCCCCTGTGGGATAGGTTTTCCACGGTGTTTGTAGCATAAATGGATGTAGTGTGCTATCCATTTGGAAATGGTTTGCTTTGAAATGGCCTTGCCCACTGCCCCTGTCGCAAAGCTGACAAGCAGCTGGTCAGTTTTTCTGAAAGGCTTAATCCTGTCAAGGTAGAACCTGAGCTGTCTGTGCACGTCCAAGGAGTGCAGGATCATTTTCCCTTTAATCTGAACATTAGGGAAAATGGTTGGTAAATGGATGGATTGGTTTAAAGCCACACTGGATACCACCTTGGGCATAAATGATGGGTTAGTCCTGAGGAAACCCCTGTCCACATGGAAAACAATAAAGGATGACATCCAGCACCTGTTTGCTGAGGGTTGCTGGTGGTGTATTCAGGGAATAAGCCAGGCTGCAAGGTTTAGGGTTTGCAGCTGAGGATGCAAAATCTGTCCCTTCTGCTGGGACAGCAGAGAGGGGGGTCTGATGTAGGTGCCAGGGTGGCACTGCTGTCAGACTGCGTAGGAGTGGGTATCAGTGCTGGCGTGGCCAGACTGGTGCAATAAGGATTGTCCTTGGACTGTCCTGTTTGATCTTGAGTAGTACTTTTGAGAGGAGGGGCAGAGGGGGAAAGGCATAGATTGAGAGGTTTTCCCATGTAAAGGATAGGGCATCCACTTTCCATGCTTGGCTGTGGGGATTTCTGGTGCAAAATTTGCTCAATTGATGGTTTTGGGGGGGAAGCAAAGAGGTCCATCTCTGGTGTCCCCCACCTGTGGATTAGAAGTTTGAATGAATTGGGTTCCAGTTTCCACTTGTGTGGGTTCAGTAGATTTTTGCTTAAGTCATCTGTCAGTGAATCGTGTTTGCCTGGCAGGAATTGAGCTTGCAGGTGCACTTGACTGCTCAAGGCTGTGTTCCACAGGGCCATGGCTAACCTGCAGAGTGGGTAGGAATGAATCCCCCCTGCTTCTTTATGTACCACATAACTGTGGTGTTTTCTGTATTTTTATCAAGAGTTATCCTGGAAGGACAGTCTGTACAGCTAACATTTCGTTTTGACTGATATGCAGGTGAATTTGTCCTGGGCTCCATTTTACTTGAATGCATTTGCCTGCCATGTGAGCCCCCCACGCATAGTCTGATGCGTCTGTTGTCAAATTTGGGCAGTGAGGGGTTGAGTGAAAGGGAGCCCCTTGTTGTGGTTGTAAGCTTCTGCCCACCAAAGGAACTCCGTCCTTAGACAAGCAGGAATCAGTGTTTCCAGGTCCTGAGAATGTTGACACCAGAGACTTTTTAAGCACCATTGAAGTTTCCTCATATGCAGTCTTGCATATGGAATTAGTAGAATGCATGAGGCCATGAACCCTAGGGCTTGCAGTAGTTTTCTTGCAGACAGCTGGGTTTTGGTGGCCATTCGTTTGAAGTAGTTTGTCAAATAATGAGAAGTTATGTACCTACCATAACGTTCCATGTTAGTTGTCTTCTTCTCGCCTTCTTTCTTGTTGGATGGGTTCGGAGCCGATCCTCGGCTCCGACTCGGCCAATACTAAAGCTCGAGAGCTAATTCCACCGGCTCGAGGCTCCCCTATATCCCACAATGCTAGGCGGTAACTACTCAGATCTCATTTGATAGCTAAAACCAAGCAGTTCTGGTCTCCATAGTATGGAGAAGAGAGAAAAAGAACCCACCTCTATATAAACCTGTATGTAAGCTACCACAAACATAAAAGGGAGAATAGAGGTGGTAGAACATGTGGGAAGGAAACCCCAATGGAAGATCCCAAAAATTCCTATCGGTCTGTCCAGGCTAGGGGGAAGGAGGGTGGGACGCAAGAAAGAAGGCGAGAAGAAGACAACTAACATGGAACGTTATGGTAGGTACATAACTTCTCAATGTTAAAGTTGTCAATCTCGCCTTCATTCTTGCTGGATGGGACTGCGTCCCTAGCACCTTACTCCGGGTGGCTTATTGGAACAGACTCTTGAGAACAGTGGAACCAAAGTTGGCACGGTTTCTGGAGGCCATATCCAATTTGTAATGCGAGATAAAGGTATGAGGAGAAGCCCATGTGACTGCTGCACAAATGGAATCTATTGGTAGCCTATCCTGAAAAGCTACAGATGTAGCTAATGCCCTAGTTGAATGAGCTCTAGGTCTTGAAGGCAGTTTTTGATGTCTGATTTCATAGATGAAGGTAATTATAGAGGTAAGCCATCTTGAAAGGGACACTTTAGTAACTGGAAGGCCCAATTTCCCTTCCGCATAAGACAGGAAGAGCTGGTCAGATTTCCTGAACTGTTTAGTCCTGTCTAAATAATATCGAAGTTGACGATGAACATCTAAAAAATGTAACTTTTGTTCTGACCTGTTGGAATAATCAGGGAAGAAGACGGGGAGATCAATTGTCTGGTTTAGGTTTGCCTCAGAGGAAACCTTAGGCAAGAAGGACGGATTAGTCCGGAGGGACACCCTGTCTTTATGGAAAACTAAGTAAGGAGGACGACTGCAAAGAGCATGAAGTTCAGATACCCTTCTAGCTGATGTTATGGCTGCTAGAAAAAGTGTTTTCCATGAGAGCAACTTAAGAGGGCATGAAGCCGCAGGTTCGAAGGGGGGGAGAATCAAGGATGCTAGGACCAAATTCAAGTCCCACTGAGGTGGGGGATCTTTGATTGGGGGCTTGAGCAAAAAGACACCTCTTAGAAAGGCTTTGCAGCGTTTATGGGACATGATACTGGAGTCCGAGACACCTACATGAAAGTTAGATATAGCAGCTAGTTGTACTCTAATGCTAGATGAGGAAGAGCCTAAATGAAAGAGCTCTGCCAGGAAGTCTAGGATAGACTGGATAGGTGCAGTGAAAGGGTCTATATTTTTTGATGCTGCCCAGAAGGAAAAACGCTTCCACTTATTATTGTAAATCCTTCTGGTAGAAGACTTGTGAGAGGCTATCAGGATGTTACGGACCGAATGAGAGATTAAGGGAAGCCTGGCTAGGGTAGGAATCGGAGAAACCATGCTGTGAGGTTGAGAGATTGGAGGGAGTGGTGCAGCTGGCCCGACTGGTGGGTCAAAAGATCTGGCACTGGGTCCAGATGCCAAGGCTGCTCCGAGAGGTAATGATGGAGGAACGGAAACCATATCTGTCGAGGCCAGTAAGGGGCAATGAGGATCATGGTGACTCTCGAGGCAATAGCTTTCTGAATTAATTGAGAGATCAGTGGAAAGGCGGGGAAAGCATACAGAAGTCCCCGGGGCCAATCGTGGACTAAAGCATCTCTGGTGGGTTGGCCTGGTAAAGGGAAGAGGGTGAAGAAGTCGTGAAACTTGCTGTTTTGGGGAGTAGCAAAAAGATCGCAGCAAGGCCAGCCCCATCTTCGAAAGATTTCTTCCAGCACTGATTTTTTTAGAGACCACTCGAGAGGCATGAGAATAGCCCTGCTCAACTTGTCCGCAATCACGTTGGACTTCCCGGGAATGTGCATTGCTATCAGAAAAACGCTGAGAAGAAATCGCCCACTGCCAAAGTCTGAGTGCCTCTCGACATAAGGGGTAGGACTTGGTTCCGCCCTGTTTGTTGATGTACCACACTACGGACATGTTGTCCATCTGAATTGCAATAGTCCCTGTGGGAAGAGAGTCCTGAAGGGCTTGCAACGCTAAAAGCACTGCTCTTATCTCCAAGACATTTATGTGCAAGTGGCACTTGAAAGATTGCCACGTGCCCTGGACTGTCCTGCCCTGATAATGCCCCCCCCACACCTGATCAGGGAGGCGTCTGTCGTCACCGTGGCGATTGGGGGGGGGGATGAAGGGTCTGCCCTGGAGAACTTGAGGTGATGTGATCCACCAAGACAGGTGATTCTGGCATGATTGGGTTAGCAGGATGATGTGAGACATCGGGAGCTGTTGGAAGGACCATTGAGAAAACAGCATCCACTGGAGGATCCGCATGTGAAAGCGAGCTGAGGGGAGGAGTGTAATAGTAGCTGCCATGAGTCCTAATACCTTCAAGACTACCCTGGCTTTGATCTTGTTGCACTGAAGTAGAAGGTAAACTTGTTTGCGGATATCTGATACTCTTTGCTCTGTTAGTCTGGCGGAAAGATGAACTGTGTCTAAGGTGGTGCCTATAAAGGTAATAAATTGACAAGGCAGATTTTTCAAAATTTATTGAAATGCCTAGAGCTTGGCAAGTTTGGATGGTGAAGTCTCTGGATAGAAGAAGTTGACGCCTGGTGGTGGCGGTAAGGAGCCAGTCGTCCAAATATGGAAACACCTGGAATCCTTGACGTCTCAAGTGAGCTGCGACCACTGCCATACATTTGGTGAACACTCGGGGGGCTGTAGTGAGACCAAAGGGCAGGGCTCTGAACTGGTAGTGACTGGCTCCCAGCCTGAAGCGGAGAAACCTCCTGGAGCATCTGTGCATTTTGATATGGTAGTACGCATCCTGAAGGTCTATCGAGCACATCCAATTGTCCTGACCCAAGAAGGGTAGAATGGACTGTAGCGTGACCATCCGTAATTTTGTTTTCTTCACATACTTGTTTAGCTTGCTGAGATCCAGTACTGATCTCCAGTCCCCTGTTTTTTTTGGTACCAAAAAGAATTTGGAGTAGATTCCGGATCCTTGCTGGTCTGCTGAGACTGGCTGGATAGCTCTTTTTGACAGCAGCTTTGATATTTCTAACGCTGCTTGTTCCCTTAGACTGGGTGGAACGTCTGGAAGGGATCCTTGGGGTTGGGATGGGATGTGAATAAAGGGGATTTTGTAACCCTCGGATATGATCGACTGTTCCCATTTGTCTTGAGTGAGGGAAAGCCACGCTTTTGGGTACAGTGATAATCTTCCCCCGACTGCCTCCGAAGGTGGACAGCAGGGCAGCTCCTCAGGGATGCTGAAAGGGTTTATCAGAGAAAGTCTCTCTGCTACCCTGGTTTTACGGACCACCTCTGCCCCTAGGGCGGCGTCTATTGTTGTTCCCCCCTCTGCCTCTAGAGGGGAATCAACTTTGTGCGTCAGATGAGACTCCTTGTGGTTTGCGGAACCACATCCCCCCCCCCTCTGACCTTTGGGATAAGGTCTGGAAGGGGTAGAAAAACGGACTCCCACAGCAGAGAGAGTCTTACCTTCCTGCTCGCACCTAGTCAATGTATCCTTCACCTGAGGTCCAAACAACGTTGAGCCATCAAAGGGGGAATTGGTGAAGGATGCCTTGAAAGGGTCCGCAAAATTGCAAAGCCGCATCCAGGCATGGCGTCGTAAAGCTACACCTGTGCCTGCGGCCCTACTCGCCCCATCAGCCGCATATGAGATAAGCCGCATGGAGGAGTTGATGATCGAATTCAGGGTTGCCAACTGGGAGTTCATTTTGTCTTGGAACCCCTCAGCTGTTGGATCCTGCATAGCCTCACCCATATCCTTGAGTAAATCTCTCTGGAGACGGGTGAAGTGACACAAGTAGTTCAGCGACCGCATGGCAAAGGTTGCTGAGGAAAAAATCTGCTTACCGTACCTATCCATGGTCCTAGACTCCTTATTAGGAGGATGGACAGGTACCGAAGGATCGGCTAATTCCTTCTTAGTGGCTGCGGCCACCACCATGGCATCAACAGAGACTCCTTTGGATAAGAACTGCTTCTCTTTTGGGGCAGTAATAAATTTTGGCGGCCTCCTTGGGGTAGGTTCCACCGAATCAGGGGCCGTCCAAGCCTTCCTTGCCACCACTTCCATGAGGGGGTCAAAGGGAGGAGACACCCAGGAGGTGGAAGGGCGAGAGCCAAACGCCTCAAGGTAGACCGACTCATCCTCTGAAGGGTTAAGGGCGGGCCAGTTCCCCCTCTGTTTAGGGATTTCAAGGATGTCAGCAAAGGAGACATCCTCAGAGGGGGACCGAGGGGAACCTTCAGATTCCTCCAAGTCGGTGTCGGAGGTGATAGACTCAGGGGAGTCAATGTGCTTCCTCTTGCACTGTCTCTTCCGAGGGGGGTTTCCTGCCGGATAAGGAGAAGCCTCGGAAGAAGAGGATATTCCCAATGGGGAAACCTGAGGAGCTGGCTCTCTACGGCCTGTTACGAGGGGGTGGGTAGAAACCACCGCAGGCACTGAAGAGGGAGGAGCTGACGGAGCCGACTGTGGGGTAGACATGGGGTCTAGCACGCTCCGCGTGACCTCGAAGGTGCCCCGATCAGCCAAGGCCGAAGGTCCCCGCTCCGAGGAGACAAGGACCCCCCCGGCACCGACAGGGACAGCTCCGGGGCCGATGTCGGAGCCGAACTCACCAGCGCCGACACTCCTAGAGGGAGAATGGGGTCGGACAAGGGTCCGATGCCACTGGCCCCCTCGGAGCCGACGAGGGAAGCCCGGTGCCGAGATCCCTCCAAGGAGGAAATCGGAGCAGACGACAGAGCCGAAAGGGAAGGTATCGGCTCCGACGCACCCACAGCCACGGCTCCGACGAGCCCGGCTCCGAACTCAGAAGAGTCGGAGGAGGAACAGAAGCAGGGATGGGAATAGCCACTGACTGTTGAGTAGGGCTATGCAGCATTTGGGCCAGTGCCTCGGACTTGAGAAGTCTACTCACCACCCTTTGTAAGTCATGGTCGGACAGCCTGGAGGACCGAGAGGAATGGGACCTATGGCTCCGCTCTGACAGAAGAGGGGATCCCGGGGCCGAGTGGATGGAGCCGATGGAAGGGGACCTCGACCTCTTCTTTGAAGGTGGCTCCGATAAGACTATCGGAGCCGACTGAGTCTTAGCAACCTCGGCTCCGGCCGGAGCCGAGGTAACGGTTTGAGTCTTTGAAACATCGACTCCAGCCGGAGCCGATGTCGAAGCAGCCTTGATGCTCCCAGCAGACGGCTCTGAAGCTGGAGCCGACGGCCTGGAAGTCTTTGAAGGCTTTCCCGACGCAGACTGGGTCGAGGGGCCTTCAGGCTTTAATAAGCCTCGAAGAATAAGTTTATATTTGTGTTCCTGCAGGACTCTAGGGCTGAATGCATGGCAAACAGCACAGGAGTCCTGCAGGTGCAAAGGTCCCAGGCAATAGACACAAGAAGTGTGACCGTCTGTCAGAGACATTTTCTGACAGCACGAATCACACTTCTTGAAGCCTGAGACCTTGGAGTCTTCAGACATCCTAAAAGAGGAGACTGTATATCAAAGGACACAGACACACCCTGTAACCAAAAGAAAAAAATCCAGTCACACTAAAATGACAAGGGAAAAAGGGGAGTGGGCCAAAGGCCTAGAAGTTAAAAGGGAATAAAAAGGGGATAAAATCGAGGGAGACCCGATTTAAACTAAAGGGATACACTGTACTATAAACTAAACTAAATAGAAAGAATAGGGGTAGAACATTTAAGTTTTTGACTAGAAAAAACTCACTAACCTGCCAGAGTCGGTAGAAGAAAGCACCTCGCAGCTAAGCGGCAAACGAGATCTGGGTAGTTACCGCCTAGCATTGTGGGATACAGGGGAGCCTCGAGCCGGTGGAATTAGCTCTCGAGCTTTAGTATTGGCCGAGTCAGAGCCGAGGATCGGCTCCGAACCCATCCAGCAAGAATGAAGGCGAGATTGACAACTTAACATGTCTGTTTTTCTGGAGTGAGGCATGCCATCTGGGAAGTTGTATTCAAGCTTGCTCCCAGGAATACAATCTTTTGGCTGGGTACCAGATGTGATTTCTTTTTAGTGATGGTATACCTTAGAGAAGTTAGGAGTCTCTTTAGAAACGTCAGGTGCTGAAGTAGCAATTCCTGACTGTCCGCCTGAATCAGGAAATCGTCCAAGTATGGGTAAATTTGAATATTTCTCTGCCTGCAGTATGCAATGGCTGGAGACAGGCACTTTGTGAATACCCTGGGCACAGTAGATAAGCCAAAGGGAAGTGCAGAGATCTGATAGTGCATAAAGCCTGCCCTGAAACATAGGTATTTCTTGCAAGATTCCCTTATGGGGATGTGCAGATAAGCTTCTTTTAAGTCTAGGGTGACCAGTCAGGAGTCCTTGGCTAGCATAGGAAGCAGCTGCTGGAGTGTAAGCATTCTGAATTTTGGTACCACCAGGAAGGTGTTGAGAATGGACAGATCCAGGATAGGACGCCAAGAGTTCTCTTTTCTGGGCACCAGGAACAGTCTGGAGTAGAAACCCTGTCCCATTTGTTCTATTGGAACAGGCTGAATAGCCCTGACACTGAGAAAAGAAAGTACTTGCTTTTTAGCCTCTGCCCACTGGTTTGGAGGAAGGTCTGGCAACCTGCTTGGGGTTGGCAGTGAGTGGAAGTAGAATCTGTATCCCTGGGATACAATGTTTAGGACCCATTGGTCCTGGGTAATGCACTTCCAGTTTTTTGCATGCAGGGAGAGTTTTCCTCCTAAGGGTGCAAGTACTTGGGCCTGGCTGGGAAGGATGATAGACAAGTCATTGTGAACTTTTTCCATAAGGGGTTGGCTTGCCCCTCCCTGTTTTTGAGGTGGGAGCACTCCATTGTTTAGATCCCTGCCTACCCTGAGACTGTAGTCTTTGTGGTCTGTTGCCCCTGGGCTTGGACTGAGAAGATCTGGGAGGGACTGGAAAGGACCAGTTTTTAGAAGGCCAATGCCTACTGAATCTAGGTGGCTGTACCTGTAAGAAATCTTTAGCAGTTTGCATATATTTAGCTTTTTCCTCCATCTTTTTAAGAACTACTTCTGATTTTATGCCAAACAAACATTCTTTGTTTAATGGAGCATCTAGTAATTTTGCTTTAACATGGTCTGGCAAGATTTATTCCCTCGGCCAAGCATGCCTTCTCAGAACAGACCCAGTGACAGCAGCCCTGAAAGATGCTTCTAAGGCATCAAAACCACACTGCAAATTATGTTTACTAACTTGGTTTGCAGAATGCATTAACTCTTGTAAATCTTTATTTTCTGTACAATCAGGAATCAACATTTTTTGTTTAATTAGTTCCATAATATGCTGCTGGTACTTCAATATGTGAAACTGGCAATTTAAAGCAGTCATGGCAAGAGTTGCACAGGTGTATACCTTCTTATCCCATCTGTCTAAAGCCCTAGAATCCCTGTCAGAAGGGGTAGGGTTTTTGGCTGTAGTAGCCTTAATACCTTTAGGTCCCTGGGAAATTGTTTCTGGATCCGCAGTGGGATTTTTAGAGAGAAATTTGCGAGAGTCAGGTACTCTGTAGTACCTGTCAGGATTTCTACGAGCTGGTGGTAAAGTATCAGGGGTAAGACTGGATTCAATGAAGACATCATCTACAATATCTAGGACAGGGTGTATAGCTAGAGGCCTGTGCTGAGGCAAGTCTAAAAATTATCTGAGTCTCTTTTTGGACTGAAGGTAGTCCTGGCATTTCCAGCGGAAATGCTCTCTTAAGGTATGCAAGGTTTCACCAAAAGCAAAGTCCTCTGGAGGGGAGGCAGAGGGAATGGAATCCTCTGCATCTGAATCCTCCTACGTAGATAAGGGTATGTCCTGGTAATCAGAGGGATCAGAGTCATTGGACTAATGGGTCTGTAGAATCAGAAGGAAAATCAATTCTTTGTCTTTTAAAGGGGGAAGGCTGGCTTCCCCTAATTAAAGTAATAAGGTCTTCAGCCATTCTAAGCATTTGTTTCTGTGGCATGGGAGCTTGAGAATGCACTTTGGTCGTCGGTTTCCTAGGCGTAGTGCGAACTCTGGGCCTGAGAAACTCGGTAGTTTTAGTCAGAAACTAAGTAGTCGGTTTAATACGAACATCAGAAGGTCTGAATACACCCTCAGAAGCCAGTGCCTGCACAGCGGTTCTGGACCCATCCAAGGTAGAGACATTCGCAGGTTGCATAGTCGAAGAAGCATCTCTCGGTATACCGGACTCCAAACAGGTCTCAGTAGAGGCCTGCAAATCTGTAGAAGCGGGTATCGGGGCTGCGAAAGCTCCTCACTGAGTACTGGCAGACTGGCGACTAGCTTAAAGGAAGCATCATCAGCAGTTTTGGATCTATGCAGTCTGTCTCTGACTATCCTAATGTATTTTCGGAAGATCAGTAGTCGGATGGCTTATCAAAGCCATTTCGGAATACGGAGAACGAGAGTGAAAGAATTTAGTGACAAAGATAGCCCGATGCCGAATAGTTCGGGCGTTAAACAAGGCACAAAACTGACAGCAAGGAATGTCGTGGTCTGGGCATAAACAGGTGACGCAGTAAGAATGATAATCTCTGTGAGGTATTTGCTTTCCACAGGCAAGACAATTGTTAACTTTTTCTGACATCTGTTAGAGCAAGAAAAAAAGATCCCCAATGGGGTACTTAGTTTTAGAAGACTTCAGGTTTGAAACTCGAAAAACGATAATTTCAGGTAGTGGCCGACCGGCACCTGCTAACAGCTTCTGCTTCAGGCTCCCGTGTAGCAAGAAAAACTGATGTAATGGCATCGGGTGCATGTTTTATACCCCTGAAGACCTGACGTCATGGAAGAAGCGACAGCATCCAACGCAGAAATCCAAAGACTCTGGTATTCGGGCTGACTGAGGACTACCTGCAGGCAGATAACCCCAAGTGTGATGACTGCAAGAGTGAAACACGAAGAACATCAATGCATTCAAATAAATACAGTATGTCAGTGCTGCATGTAATGACCAACTAACAGGTTCACATCTGGGATGTCCCTTATGTAAATATATTCCTAAGAAAAGACAGGAGAACCTCCTACTGAAACTTCTGAGGCAAAGCAACTTAGACCCACCTGCTAAGAAGCTACCAGTCCCCAAAATATGCTGAGCTAATAGAAACACAATGCTTAAAACTGCCCATTCCTACAGCTGCATGCCCTCCTAACAAAGTGGAGGTACAATAAATGCCACTCTGCCTACCAATACAGCATATCACCACTATGCTGTCAGATACTGACAGACATCTCTGGCAAACAAATGGATTAGCATGTCTAAAAACACTTTCCTGCTACACAGTGCACTCCCCATGTACCTCTAAACATTTCTGTTAATACATCTTTTCCTTGTGTCTTTTTTAATACAAGTAACCCACACACTGCAAAAAAAGGTAGTCATCCAAGCAGCCAGCAGAGAGCTTCTGTTAAAATAAATGGCTGCTACCAGGGACTGCCTGGGCAAGGGGATGCCAGGTACAAAGATCCACATTCATATCTGCCCAAGCATCTACTCCCCAACTGCAATTTTCATGCAGCTTGGAGAATATACAACCTCATCCATTTACATTTACTGCTGGCACATTCATCTAGTATCCCCAAAGTATCAGCTGTTCCCACACACCAGACCAGTCTTCTTTGCTTCCTTTATATTCGAATCATGCACAACAAGCTATAAAACAATGCTCAATCGCAACAGACTCAGAACACATTTACCTAAATGCAACCACTTTGCTCCCCTCCACCATCCCCCAAATTTACATATGCTAACTCAACGGTCACATAACAGTAAAGAAAAGTGACACTCACTGTTCAAGTAGAGAGCCGTCTCACACAGACAGTGATCACAGACAGTCTATGTAACCAGGAGTGCATCCTGAACAGTTGTACAGTGTTTGGGCTGTTCACAAAATATTGAGCTGCTGGCCCCCCTCTTCCCAGAATGTGAGAGCTTTGGTCAGTTTTCACCCAACCCAGGTTGACCCCTCCACTATCTAGGATAGTTATCAGTTCCAGGACACCTGACCCACTCTGTGCTACAGTCAGACTCCCCTAAACATTACAATCAGATTCAGGGTCACTGCATGTTAGGAAAAAGGATATTCTTCCACTTCCCTGGCAGTCCCCAGCACCCTAATATGCAAAGCCACCAGAATAGTATTCACCAGTTGACAGGAACTTCACAACTTGCATGCATCTACTCATTAAAATGTTTCTTTGACATGTAAAATAAGTTTCAGTGCACATCAAGGCACTCACTCTGCTTCACTTTATGATGCTTCAGTGTTCCTGTAACTGCATCAACGCACCTCCATTTTCTTTTTTAAAACACATTTTTAAACGGTTACTTAAGACACAGGCACAAGTACATGATCATAAAAGAAAAAAAACATATTAATATTTTTCTATGTGCATACATTATACAACACATGCTTTCTTTCTTTATAGGTGATACTCACTCCAACATTATTGAATGTAAACCCATACATCACAAGATGGGTTGCAAACTGGTTAGCGACAGAACCCACAGGGTCAGAGTTGCTGGAGCCATGTCAGACTCAAAGCCTGTCACAAGTGGTGTCCCACAGGGCTCAGTCCTGGGTCCACTCTTGTTCGGCATCTACTTTTCTGAAGTACAAGCAAACACAGGAGGGTTATGGCTGACAAAGTTTGCAGATGACTGCAAACTGGGCGCCATAGTGAAACACATCTGACACAGATATCCTCCAGAAGGGCCTCACAGAAACGGATAACTGGTGCCAGAGCCATGGCCTGAAGTTAAAAAATGCATAGTCATACCCTTCGGAAAAACAAGGTTACCCCTAGCTACCATATAGGTGACAATCCACTGAGCACAGAAAAGTCATCAGGGATCTGGGGACCCAAGTTGACAGTAGTCTTTCGCTTGACACTCATGTTGCTAAAGTAGTTAGGAAAACCTTCTATATCGCCCACCTGATCATGAAGGGATTCACATCTAGATCAAGGGAGGTCATCGCCCCTGTACTCATCACTCATTAGACCTATGATTGAGTACAATGCCCGAATGTATCTGACCAGACACCTGATGCAGCTTGAAAGGCCCCAAAAGTTCCTCACCAAAAGGATAAAGGGTCTCAAAATATGTCTTATGGTGCCCGACTGAAAGAACTCCAGCTTTATTCAGTCTCATACCGCTTGCTCAGAGGTGACCTGTGCCTGACATATAAGGCCATGTCAAACCCAGATTTGATGAATATGCTTCACCTCAAAAATCTAGATCCCTCAGAACCACAAGGGCGGAGACTTAAACCTTGACACGGTTATAAATAGAACGTGCTGGAGGGACAGATTCATCACCCAGAGACTCCCTATGCTGTGGAACAAAATCCCGGTACATGTGAGGCAGAGCACCTCGCTGGCCTTGTTCAAGAGGAATCTTGACCAATGGATGGGAGATGGATTACTTCAGTGTCACTGCTTGACAGAAAAATGATAGGCATAGTTTTATTCAAACTAAAGGGTGGCGGCCAGGGTGATAACTATGGGCTAGGCTTATAAATGCCCTTGGGCAGATAGCCTAGTATGAACCTATGAACCTATTACATAAATTGCTGAATTTCTGCCTTCCCTTAAACCTCACTCCTCCTCCTGAAAATTATTATGCATGTATTATTCCCACAATTTGTGCATATTTCTATGTGATTTGCACCTTCCTTTTTCTAAAGATCCATCTTTCCCAGTTCTTTTAGCTCTTTTATAATATTCAACACTTCAACTACAGTTGGTTAAGATTTTGGCATCCATGTTCTAGTAACTTCTTTTTTGGCAGCCCACAAAACTAAATTAAATAATGCCTTACAATGTCTGTGCAATGTAAATCCTGAGCCACAGGTTTAAAGAATCATTTTCTTGGTTACACCCATCTGCTCCCCCATTACTTCTGACAGAGTACATCTATTAAATGCATAACGATCTTTTACACTGTAACAGTTGCTTTTACTTCAAACAAATGTAATCCAATTAGAAGGTGCGTGTGTAATTGCAAATGTATATTACTGAATGTCTATTTAAAAATGTTTGTAATATGTTGGAGCTTTACTCCCTAGGCCTTCACTGAAATGTTTTTCTTTACTAAACACAGCAATAAAAAACAAAAGAAATAAAATAAAATACATACATGCATAATACCACCACCATTGCTAATACACTGCCGCTGACCAAATTACCTAACTCTTGCAGATTCTAGCTGTCAAGATACAAGACAACATACCAATCTCCATCTAGTGGACTGCGGCTGTTTTAGAGCTTATGTACTCTGGACATGAAGCACAGAGGAAAATCTTAAGACCCATGTTGAAATTCTTAGCATTTTCACATAGACCCAAGCACACAGTTGAGAGATGAATGGAAAAGCTGTCATACAGGCAGCCAAAGATGTTACTTGTGCCTTGCTGGGATACTAGCAATGGGGTCATTTGTATTGTGACTCTAATCTCCCGTCCCCATGACTGACATGAGCATCTGCCTCATTATGGAACACGCTATGTTCTCCCTTTTAGTATACATGCTTCTACCACCTTGCCACAAGATCTACTATCACCAGGTTGTGAGTACCAAGTCCATATCACTGGTTATGGTTATTTCACTTTTATGTACACGGAGACTGGAGACCCAAATTCACTGCTCCCTTCCACAGGACTGATGAGCTGGTGTTGGCCCACTCACTCACTCTCTTCCTGCCAAACTCATCTGACAACTGAACTGCTACTTCAAGTCTAGTCATCTAGGGCATACTTAGGGGGGTTTACCCCTATGTGCAAAAGAAAAGGCCTCAGGTGCAGTAGTTTAAGTATCCTGGGTCCTTGCTCTTGAGTGAAGGTACAATGGCATAAGAGACTGACCAGTGGATCAGTGCAGCAGCAGTATTGCAGGCAGTGGACTGGGCTATGGTGGAGAACGCTGAGTGACAGGGTGAAGCTATTTCATGGCCACCGTGAGTCCCCATCTTCGATTATAGTCCAAAAAAAAAGAAAGAGATTGTGGATTTAAGTGAAAAACCATGAGGTTCCCTTCACAACTTAGCTGGACTCACTTTCTGTGAGAGGAACATGGCTATCCTGGAGAATCCTGTGATATAACCAGTGCACTTCCATGTTGAAAGACACTAGATGAGTTGACGTGGGCACCTTGTGAGCCTGTCCCACAGACGCACTTCCAACAGAAGGTTTACCAGACACAGATCAGTAGGAGGTGGCCCTGGGACAGATCCAGGACATGCTGTACAGGCTTGTATCAGCTTGCCTGCAAACACTTTGTGAATATAAAGGGTGATCTGCAGACGAAAAACAGGAAGGTCCAGCCTACCCTGGTATCTCTGTGACCCTCACAGAGACTACTGATTTAAAAAATTATTACAATGATCTTTCTGGGCTAAAAGGTAGCCTCATTTTGGTTTAAGTGGCCAATTAAATTCTCGAACAGCTTTGTTATGAAGTACAAAACTGTAATTCACTGGCAGGCAGAGAAGGACTGCCAACAAATGAGTCATTAAAGCCATTAATAATAAATATGAGATCAAGTTCAAAAACATTTAATAAAAGCATCCTGAGACGCCTATCAAAAACTGTGTAAATAACCTGTCAATGCCAACCACAGCAGTGCAAGAGGAATCCAACATACTGATGTTGGAATGACAAACTACCATCAGAAGGATTTCTACTCCTTTGACACAAGAGGCTAAGGGGTTACAAACCTTTTCTTAGGAAGGTGAAACTCCAAAATGGTGGAAACAGGCAAGATGCATAGATGTCAAATGATTATGGCTTTGATTAGACTACTGGGTACACTTTCCCTACACTCTGAAGAGTGAAACTTACCACTAGACTGTGTTCTTTTTAAGACACCTTTATTAACTTCTTATGATGTAGACAGTGACATAGATACACTATGTCAATAATGGAAAAGGAAACTAACTATAGTGAATGTTTTTCATTTTTATGCATTACAGACGTGTGTGTGTGTGTGTGTGTGTATATATGTGTATATATATCTATCTATCTATCTCTCTCTCTCTCTCTATATATATATATATATATATATATATATCTATCATCTGCCCCCTTTTCCCATTTTTTTCTACATAGGATCGGGGTATCGTGTTAACTGTTGCCAACTCTCTCGATTCAGTGCCACACTCCTGCCTTATTCAACACTCATGCCTGACTGTCACAGATCTCTCACACAATCCAGCCACCTCTTTGCTGGACATCCTCTCTTCCTCTTACCTTCTTCTTGTTTGTCCCAAATCTTCCTCACCAGATTGTTTTCTGCTTTTTTGTACGAGTCCAAACCATAATAATCTGTTCTGTACCATACAGTAGTACTGGTCGCACCACTGTCTTGTACACCTTACTTTTCAGCTTCTTTGGCATTCTTCTGTCATAGACTACACCTGATTCTCTATGCCAGTTGGCCACAGCCCCTCTGATTCTAGCTTTGACCTCTTCATTCAGACTTCCCTTCTCCTCAACCACCCCTCCCAGATACTTGCAGCTGTTTACCTGTTCCACTATCTTCCCTTCTATCTCTATTCTCAGCTTCTTCTGATTTCCCTAACCTGCTGCCATTACCACCATCTTATCTGTGCTTAGTTTCATTCCATGTGCCTTCAGTTTTTCATTCCATTCTCCTATCCTTTGCTGGAGTTCTTGCTCAGTCAACCTGTAATGCTACATCATCTGCATAAAGCAACTTTGTTGATCTGCCCCTCTGACCTGTTTGCTAATGCAGTCCATTCGCCAGTATGAACAGCAGTGGGCTCACAGCTGAACCCTGGTGTACACCCACTCCCACTGGGAATCCCTCTATGAGGCCGAACACTGTTCATAATTGAATCACTGGGTCCTTGTACATAGCCTGCACTAATTCTACCAATGTTTCTGGGACTTCAAACCACCGCAGTACTGCCCAGATCAACTTTCTCGGGACCTTGTCATATGCTTTACCCAAGTCTGGGAATGCCCAGCTGGAATCTTTCCTCATCACTAGCTTCTTCTCAAGTATCTGTCTCACTGCAAACATCGGGTCTATTGTACTGCACCCTGATCTGAATCCAAACTGCTCATTTCCCACCTTACTTTCTACTACTCTGTGTATCTGTTTATCAGTCACCCTCTCCAGAACCTTCATGCAATGTGATATGAGTTTGTTGCCTCTGTACTGCCCACAGTTGTGGATGTCCCCTTTGTTCTTGTACACTGCCATGAGGATGCTTATTCTCCAATCATCGGGGATACGCCTTTCTCTCCACACTGCTATTAGTATCCTCAGGAGCCATATCTCCCCTGTCTCACCCATCTTTATCAGATCTGCTGTGACCTCATCTGAGCCTGCTGCTTTTCCTGAATTCATTTTCCTTAGTGCTGTTCTTACTTCTTCTAGAGTGGGCTTCCCCTCTTCTTTCATCATAGGCTGCGTCTGGGGCAATACAGCTTCTGTGGGGTTTTCTTCATGCAGAAGCTGCTGGAAATACTCCTTCCATCTGCCTTTAATGTCCTCTGGGCTGGTGAGCAGGTTGTTGGTGGCATCCCTTAGGAAGGGTGTCTGACTATCTTCTTTATCTTTCCGTCTTTGCCTTACAACATGATACAGTTTCTTTGTGCTACCTACTGAGCCACCTTCAAAGAACTGGTAGAGTGCCTCCGATGCCCTGTTCTTTGCTACTGTAAATCCTTTCTTAGCTTCTTTATTACTAACAAGTAGTCCTTCCCAGCCTGGTCAGTCTTTTCCATCTCCCACTTCTTCCTGCACTCCTTTCTTTTGATGACTTCCTGGACTTATGCATTCCACCATCTGCTTTCCTTATGTATCTTATTTCCATATCTGGCTTTGCCACATATCTTTTCTGTAGTCCTAACACATGCTGTTTTTAGGCGCTGCCATTCTTGTTCAACTCCACCTATTTCCTCCTCTTCTTGGGATACAAGAGCCCTGAGAAATTCCTTGAACTGTTGTACTTTCTCTACAGTCAACTTCCACGTCTTCAACCTGGTCTCTGTTGACCTTAGAGCCTTCCCTGACCACTGCTTGCAGATGATTGTGCCAACTGGTGGTTTATGCTGGGGGGCAACTGTTTCACTGGGGATGATTTTGCAATAATGTATTCTACTCCAGTGCCTTTTCCTTACTAGGAGGAAGTCTACCTGAGTTGCATGTTGGCTACTGTTGTATGTGATCTTGTGACTGTCTCCCTTTCTAAAGCATGTGTTGGCTACTATCACGCCATTTGCCAGACAGAAGTCTAGAATGGCTTCTTCTTCTTTATTCCTGTTGCACCACCCATGTGGACCCAGGCAGTCCTAATATCCTGTTCGGTCTGTCCCAATATGTGCATTCAAGTCACCCATTATCAACACCAATTCATGTTGTTCTGCTTTATCTACTAGGTCCTGCAACAGCTGTCTGAATGCACTCTTTTCCTCGCTATCACAATCCTGCTGTGGGGCATAGGCTGAGTTATCACTATTGCCCTATCATTACACAGGAGTCTGATTGCCATGAGTATGTCATTAATTCTGATGATATCCCTCACTGCCTTCTGAAGTCTCTCTCTCTCACCCCAATTCCTACACTATTTGTAGCCTGTCCCCCTCCTGAGAAGTACAGTCTGGATCCCAAGCCAAATGGCTTTGATGCATGCCCTTCCATCTCGTCTCTTGGATACATAGGATGTCCAGCCTCCTCTGTATCATCATATCATCCACTTCCAAGCTGCATCCTGTCAGTGAACCTACATTATGTTTAGCAATTCTCAGTTCAGGTTTGGCAGGTTGGTTGGTTTTACGTCCAGCTTTCACTCAACAGAGCTAACCCAAGTAAAGCAGGCTGGGCAACTAGACACGGCTGCCAGTAGCTTACTGACCCAGGGCTGCTGGGCTTTGCGGCAGGCACACACTGGTCAATAGGGGGCATATATACCCCTCCCACCATTAAGCAAGGGTCCCTGGCATAGGTCAGAGTAGGCCAGATCCTCAACCCACTTAGCACTGGTAACGACCCATGCCCATTTTGGCAACATTAGTCAACATGACCGAATCACCTAGAGACATATTTGATACCAAGCGGCTAGCCCTGCTATGGCGCACAGTTTGTGATCCGTGTTCTCCTATCTTGAGGATACTGCACACCACAGTAAATGCACATATTGGTTGGTCTGTACAACTCTTACCCCTGTAGGGCACCATGTAGAGTCTGTGCTGCTGTCCACAGCTCCATTCATTGGTGAGTTTGAGATGGAAACACTCAGCATGTTTTTTGGACGTGGGGGAAATCCACTGAGACAAAGGAAGAACTTGCAATCTCCAAACAGGCATTGGTTGGAGGTCAGGATCGAACCTTGTACCTTATGCATGGAAGGCGAAGACCTTAACGATTATGCCAATTGGTGTGTGTGTGTGTGTGTGTGTGTGTGTGTGTTTATTCTTTTTAACAATTTTTCATTAACTCCATTACATGAATTATGCAGTTCAGTTTCTGCCTTCCCTTAATCCTCACTCCACCATCTGAACATTATTCTTCATGTTCCTACAAATTCCATTTTGTTAGATGTAGTTTGCTCCTGTCTTTTCCTTAAGATCCCATCTCCAGTTCTTCTGTCTCCTTTACAATATTCAGTATTTCAATTGCAACTAGTTTCAGTTTTGATTTCCATTTTCATGTAATTACCTTTCTGGCAGCTAAAAGAATTAAACCTAATTTATTTTATTTTATTTATATACTTATCCATTGTTGATTGAGTTAGTCACACTAGGCTAGTAGCCTCTTTTCAGGGAGACCCATAGTGGCCCATGTCTATGCAATCAGAGCCCGTGTCCCAGCTCAAAACAGCCATTTGCTACCCAAACATTTTTGACAGAGTACTCTGCAAGGAATTTTAAAAATATGCCAGCTCATTATACTCCCAAAAGACATGTTCCAAATTACCCCTCTTTGTCCCATCACACCTCCAAGCATTTGCTGCTTACCTGAGGAAAATTCTTTAAAGTCTGCATGGGGTATATAAATAACTGTGCAAACACTGCCAAGAAAAGATCCTAAACCTTCTGGACTTAGTTGCACACTTGAGAGCCATACAGGTGTCCTTCCATTGTTCCTTGGTAAACCGCCTTTCTGGTATATATTCCCTATCTTTTGTAACTCCACTGACTGATTCCTATAATTATTGTTCAGTATTTTATATGCCCTACTAATTATCCCTTTTTAACAGCAACTTTTATTCCAAACTCAATTAAAAACTCTACCAGGGTAGGACTTCCACTTAGGACTCCCCTAGCTCTCTCTTTCCCTTTGCCTATACTCTGTTATCAATTCCTGATAGAGAAGGCAGTCTCTAACCTACGGTTCGAATGTCTTTGTGACCTCAACCCCCTCTATTACCTTTCCCTCTCTAGTTACTTGCTCCCAATACCTTGGTTCTTGGCTAAATTTCACCAATAAATTCCGGCAACCTCTTGCCAATTTTTTATATCCCTACATGCAATAATTCATACTGGTAAAATTTCCTTTCTCCATTCCTGTGTTGGCTTAGTTCACTGAATGCCTTCTGTTACTTTATGAATATAATATTCCGTATGGTTGTTTCTCTTAATGATATGCATCCAAAATCTGCACTCTCAGCTTACTTTTCAGAATCGCCCGTTTCATCATCATCCCTTTCCACTTTGATTTATAACATTTTACATGTGTTATGTACATGATTCTTAACATAGCTCTAAAGTATTCCGACAAATCAGGCAATCCTAAACCAGCTTTTTCGATGGGGAGAATCAAGTTGCCCCATGTGGCTCTTGCCCTCTTCTCCCAGACACACACATCCTCAACTCTTTATTAACTATCAACCATAACTTCTCCTCTGGTTGACCGAAATATGCTGGACACGTATATAAAAATGAAGGGACTAGACACATTTTCATTACTTGTGTCTTACTATGCATATCCATAACCAAAAGGTTCCATCTTCTCAGTCTTTGTATTATCTTTTAGTCCTTTCTCACATATCCTTAGCTCCCATACTAGAATAGTACACTTGTGTACACTTACCATAAATGTAGATGTTTGAGTGTATTCACTGTTGCTGTCATCACATTTGGGTTATCTGCCTAGAGGCAGCCCTCAGCCAGCCTGAATACCAGAGTCTTCAGATTTCTGTGTCGGATGTTGTCTCTTCTTCCATGATGTCAGGTCGCCAGGGGTATAAAACATGCAGCCGACACCATTACATCAGTTTTTCTTGCCCCAGATGTCAAGTGCCCTCACAACAGGAAGCAGTTATATGGTATGGTACACCCCCATCAAAAAGCAAATACACCAGAAAAAATACATATACCAAACAAGAAAGAAAGGTAGAGCCAAGAGAAGTTAGGGGGCTGGAGGGAGGGTAACCAGGACTGCAACAGTGAATACACTTGAACATCTACATTTATGGTAAGTGTACACAACTGTACTATGTTCTTCGTGTTTCACTGTTACAGTCATCACATTTGGGTTGACTCCCAAAGCTAAGGAAGGGAAGATGAAGTTACAGAGCATTAGGGCCAGCTATTTAGCCCTTCAAGACTGCAGTGGCAAATCCAGCTCTGAATTTAGAAAAGATAGGCATGTGGTACTGCTTGGTGAAGGTATGTACAGAGCTCCAGGTAGTAGCTTCTAGGATGTCCCTGGCAGGGACTCCTCTGAGAAAAGCCACACAGGTAGATGCAGCCCTGGTGGAATGTGAGCTTATCCCCTGTGGGGAAGGTTTTCCATGTTCCTTGTAGCAGAAATTAATGCAATGGGCTATCCATTTCGAAATGGTATGCTTTGAAATGGCCTACCCCTCTGCAGCAAAGCCAACTAGCAGCTGTTCAGATTTTCTGAGAGGCTTAGTCCTGTCCAAATAAAATCTAAGTTGTCTGTGCACATCCAGAGAGTGCAGCATTCGTTTCCCTTTATTTTGTGGATTAGGGAAAAAAGTAGGCAAATGAATGGACTGATTTAGGGCCACACTAGACATCACCTTGAGCATAAAGGAAGGATTACTCCGGAGGGAAACCCTGTCCGCATGGAAGATAATGAAGGATTCCACTGCCATGAGGGCCTGTAATTCAGACACTCTTCTTGCTGAAGTGATGGCTAGAAGGAAGGCTGTTTTCCAAGAAAGGAATTTCAACTTTGCTGTTGCAGCTGGCTCAAGGGGGGGGGGGGGTGAGATTTTCCAATACAAAGTTAAGGTCCCAGGCTGGAGTGGGAGCTCTCCTGGGGGGTCTTAAATTTTTGGCCCCTCTAAGGAATTGTTTTAGCAAGGGGTGAGAGAAGAGGGGTGGTTCAATATTATAATGTGTTGAAATGGCAGAGGCATGAACTTTAATTGACGAGAAGGATAGGCCCTTGTGGAGCATTTCTGTTAAGTACTGTAGAATATGAGGTAAGTTGGGCACCACTGTGCCCATCCCCTGAGCCTGGCTCCAGGAACAGCATCTTTTCCACTTTTCAGCCTAGGATTTTCTAGTACTAGGCCTCTTTGCCTCCAGAATGACATCCAGCAACTGCTTACTGAGGGATGCTAGAGGAGAGCTCAAGGAATTAGCCAGGCTGCAAGGTTCAGGGTTTGAAGCTGAGGGTGCAGAATCTGGCCCGCCTGCTGGGAGAGCAGGGAAGGGGTCTGAGGCAGGTGCCATGGTTGCAGCAGTGTCATACTGTGCAAGAGGGGGTACCAGTGCTGGTGTGGCCAGTCTGCTGCAATCAGTATTATCCTTGGCTTGTCCTGTTTGATCTTTAGTAGAACCTTCGAGAGGAGAGGCAGAGGGGGAAAGGCATAAACCAATAGGCTTTCCCAGGTAAAGGACAGGCCCATCCACTTTCCAAGCTTGACTGTGGGGAGTTCTTGTGCAGAATCCGTTCAATTGGTAGTTCTGAGAGGAGGCAAACAGGTCTACCTCTGGAGTCCCCCATTTGTTCCTCAAGAGGTTGAATATTTTGGGTTCTAGTTTCCATTTGTGTGGGTCCATGAGACTTCTGCTTAAGTCATCTGCCAGTGAATTTAGTTTGCCTGGCAGGAATAGAGCATGTAGGTGTACTTGGTAGCTCAAGGGTGTGTTCCACAGAGCCATAGCTAGACTGCAGAGAGGGTATGAGTGGGTTCCCCCCTGCGTGTCTATGTACCACATAACTGTGGTGTTGTCTGTCTTTACCAATAGTTGTCCTGGAAGAATACGGTCTTTGAAGGCTGTCAGAGCATTCTGTACAGCTAACATTTCTTTTTGATAGATATGCAGGTGCATCTGTCTCGGGTTCCATTTGCCCTGAATGCACTGCCCTGCCATGTGAGCCCCCCATGCATAGTCTGATGCGTCTGTTGTTAGGGTTTGGGTGGCAGTGGATAGAGTGAAAGGGAGTCCCTTGTTATGGCAGCAGGCCTCTGCTCACCAAGGGAACTCTGTCTTCATACAAGGAATGATAGAAATCATTGTTTCTAGGTCCTGAGAATGTTGACACCATAGGCTTTTTAGATACCATTGGAGTTTCCTCATATGCAGTCTTGCATATGGAATTAGTAGAATGCAAGAGGCCATGAACCCTAGGCTTGCAGTATTTTCCTTGCAGATAGCTGGGGTTTTGTGGCCAATAGTTTGAAGTAGGTTGTCAAATAAACTTGTTTCTCCGGAGTGAGGAATGCCATCAGGGAAGTTGTGTTCAAGCTTGCTCCCAGGAACACAATCTGTTGGCAGGGTACTAGGTGAGATTTCTTTCCGTTGATGGTGTACCCCAGTGAGGTTAGAAGTTTCTTTACAAATGCCAGGTGTTGTAATAGCACATCCTGGCTTTTTTCCTGAATCAGACAACTGTCCAAGTATGGGTAAATTTGAATATTTCTCTGCCTGCAAAATGCAATGGCTGGATCTAGACACTTTGTGAATACCCTGGGCGCAGTAGATAAGCCAAAGGGAAGTGCAGAGAACTGATAGTGCATAGAGCCTGCCCTGAAAGTTTCCCTTATGGGGATGTGCAGGAAAGTTTCCTTTAAGTCTAGGGTTGCCAGCCAGGCGTCCGTGGCTAACATAGGAAGAAGCTGTTGAAGAGTTAGCATTTTGAATTTTGGAACTACCAGAAAGGTGTTGAGAATAGAGAGGTCCAGGATAGGACATCGGGAGTTGTCTTTTCTGGGTACCAGAAAAAAGTCTTGAATAAAAACCTTGTCCCCTTTGTTCTGCCAGAACAGGTTGAACAGCCCTGATACTGAGAAGAGAGAGAAACTGCTGTTGGGCCTCTGCCCAATGATTTGGGGGTAGGTCTGGCCAACCATTTGGGGCTGGTAGTGTGTGGAAGTGGAATCTGTATCCTTGGGAGACTATGTTCAAAACCCATTTGTCCTGGGTAATGAGTTCCCAGTTTTTAGCATGCAGGGCAAGCTTTCCTTCTAAGGGAGCAGGTAGTTGAGCAGGGCTTGGAAGGGTTAAGGTTAAATCATTGTGCCATTTTTCCGTAGGGGAGTGGCTTACTACTCCCTGCTTTGGACGTGGGAGCCCCCCACTGCTTAGGTTTGTGCGCAGCCTGAGACTGTAGTCTAGGTGGTCTGCTGTTCCTGGGTTTGGACTGAGAAGGCCTGGAAGGGACTGGAAAGAACCAGTTCTTTGAAGGCCAATGCCTACTGAATCTGGGAGGCTGTACTTTTAGGAAATCTTTAACAGTTTGCATAGATTTAGCTTTTTCCTCCATCCTTTTGAGGACTTCTGCTTTGTTGCCAAAAAGGCAGTCTTAGTTTAAGGGAGCATCCAGTAATTTAGCTTTAACATGATCTGGCAAGTTTTGTTCTTTAAGCCAAGCATGCCTTCTAAGTACAGACTCAGTGACAGCAGCCCTACAAGATGCTTCTAAAGCGTCAAAACCACATTGCAAAATATGTTTAAAAAATTGTTCTGCAGAATGCATTAAATCTTGCAATTCTTTGTGTTCAGCACAGTCAGGAATCAACATAATTTTCTGTTTAAGTAGTCCCATAATATGCTGCTGATACTTTAACATATAAAACTGGCAATTTAAAGCCTAATGGCCAAAGTAGCAGAAATGTATACCTTCTTACCCCATCTGTCTAAGGCTCTAGAATCTCTATCAGAAGGGGTAGGATTTTTGGCAGCAGTAGCCTAATGCCTTTTGGTCCTTGGGAAATGGTCTCTGGATCCGCAGAAGGATTCTTGAAGAGGAACTTGAGAGAGTCAGGTACCCTGTAGTACCGGTCAGGTTTTCTGGGAGCTGGAGAAGTGTCTGGGGTAAGGCTAGATTCCAAGAAGGCATCATCTACAATGTCCACAACAGGAGGGGTAGTTAAATGTCTGTGCTGAGGCAGGAGTAAGAATTCCCTAAGTCCCTTTTTGGACTCAGAGTAATCCTGGCTTTCCCAGCGGAAATGCTCCCTAACAGTATGCAAGGTTTCACCGAAAGAAAGATCTTCTGGAGGAGAAGCAGAGGGAATGGAATCCTCTGCATCAGAATCCTCATAAGTATGTAAGGGCAAATCCTGGTAATCAGAAGGAGCAGAAATATCAGATTCCTGATCAGAAGAATCAGAAAGAAAATCAGTTTGAGGTCTCTTAGAGGGGGAAGGCTGGCTTCCCCTAATTAAGGTAATAAGGTCTTCAGTCATTCTAAGCATTTGTTTTTGAGGCATATGGGCCTGAGCCTGCGGTTTGTTTGTCGGTTTTCTAGGCATAGTGCGAGTTTTTGGCCTGGATGAAAATGATGGCATTGGTTTAATATGAATGTCTGTAGGCCTGAATACATCCTCAGAAGCCGGTGCCTGCACAGCGGCTCTAGACCCATCCAAGGTAGAGTCATCCGCAGGTTCCATAGTCGAAGGAGCATCTCATGGCATACTGGACTCCGAATGGGTCTCAGTAGAGGTCTGCGAATCTGAAGTAGTGGGTATCAGGGGCTGCGAAAGCGCCTCACTGAGTACTGGCGGACTGGCGACTAGCTTAACGGAAGCATTGTCGGCAGTTTTGGACCTATGCAGTCTATCTCTGTCTTTATCCTTACATTTTTTCGGAAGATCGGTAGTCAAATGGCTTAACTAAGCCATTTTGGAGTACACAGATTGAGTACGAAAGTAATTGGCTGCAAAAATAGCCCGACGACGAATAGCTCAGGGTTGAACAAAGCACAAAACCGACAGCGAGGGACGTCATGGTCTGGGCCTAAACAGGGGATGCAGTACGAATGAAAATCTCTAGGAGGTATTTGCTTTCCACAGGTAAGACAATTGTTAACTTTTACTGACATCGGTTAGAGCAAGAAAAAGGATCCCCAATGGGTCACTTATCTTTTTTGAAGACTTCGGGTCTGAAACTCGAAAACGAAAATTTCAAGAGACGGCCGACCGGCACTTGCGAACTGCTTCTGCTTCGGGCACCGCACGGCAAGCAAGACTGATGTAAAGGCTTCGGCTGCATGTTTTATACCCTTGACGACCTGACATCATGGAAGAAAAGACAGCATCCGATGCAGAAATCTGAAGACTCTGGTATTCAGGCCAGCTGAGGGCTACATGCAGGCAGATAACCCAAATGTGATGGCTGCGACAGTGAAACACAAAGAAAGTACAGTTTTGTACCTACCATAAATGTAGATGTTCGAGTAGTTATACTGCTGAAGTCATCACACCTGGGTTATCCTGCTGTCAGGCGGTCCCGCAGTCGGCCAAATCCCAAAGTCCTGGTCCGGCATCGGTTGTCGTCGCCTCTTCCCTGACGTCAGTGCGACAGGGGTATAAAAGAAACAGCCGACGCCATTTTCTTCAGTTTTTCTTGCCCCAGATGTCAGGTGCCCCCAACTAGGAAGGCAATACAATAGCTATGCAACAATACCTTAGTAGATAAGCAATAGTACTAGCTGTTAGCAAATACACCATATAGACATGCATCCAATAGACTGATGTACATGGAGATGTAACTAACACCCTGACATGTAGAGGGGATGGAGGGAGGGTAACCTGGACTGCAGCAGTATAACCACTCGAACATCTACATTTATGGTAGGTACAAAACTATACTATGTTCATTGTGCAATACTGCTGCAGTCATCACACTTGGGTAGAATCCCAAAGCTATGGAAGGGTGGCTGGTACTAAACTGGGCTAGGTGATGCTAGGATGCCCTGCAGAACTGCAGTGGCAAAACCAGCTCTGGTTTTTGAGTATAATGGAAAGTGGTAGTGCTTGGTAAAGGTGTGCACTGAACTCCAAGTAGCTGCCTCCAGAATGTCTTTGGTTGGAACCCCTCTGAGAAAGGCTGCTGAGGTTGCAGTAGCCCTGGTAGAATGGGATCTAATATTGACAGGCACTGCCTTCCCATGGTGCGAGTAGCAAAAGCGGATACAATGTGCTATCCATTTGGAGATGGTCTGTTTTGAAATAGCCTTTCCTTGTGAACCTGCAGCATATGATACAAAGAGTTGGTCAGTTTTTCTGAAGATCTTTGTCTTATCTAAATAGTAATGTAGCTGTCTGTGAATGTCCAAAGAGTGAAGGAGCCTTTCTCCTTTATTCTGTGGGTTAGGATAAAAGGTGGGTAAATGAATGGTCTGATTCAAAGCCACACTGGATACTACCTTGGGCATGAAGGTAGGGTTAGTTCAGAAGAGACTCTGTCCTGATGGAAAATGATGAAAGGTTCCACTGCCATAAGTGCCTGTAGTTCTGAGACCCTGCGTGCTGAGGTAATAGCCAGTAACAAGGCTGTTTTCCAAGACAAGTATTGTAGTTCTGCTGAGAATGCTGGTTCGAATGGAGGTAGTGTTAACTTTTCTAAAAAGAAGTTCAGGTCCCAAGTTGGTGTTGGTGGTTTTCTGGGGGGTCTTATATTCTTAGCCCCTCTGAGAAACTGCCTAAGTAAAGGGTGTGAGAAAATTGGGGGATCCGTATTATATTGAGCTGAAATGGCTGAAGCATGGATCTTAATGGAGGAGAAGGAAAGGCCTTTGTGGAGCATCTCAGTTAGGTATGGCAGTATGTGAGGAATGTTTGGTATCCAAGGATTTTGACCTTTAGCCTGGTGCCATGCACAAAATCTTTTCCATTTGTCTGAGTAAGTCTTCCTGGTGCTGGGCCTCCTGGCCTCCATAATTACATTCAGGACGTCCTTTGAGAGAAGTGTTGATTGATAATTTAAGGAATTCTCCATGCAGCTAAATTTAAAGTACTGAGCTGGCTGTGACGGGTTTGATAGTTTTTCTGAGTCAACAGTAGTGGGAATTGAGGCAAGATCCATGGAGGGCTGTGAGTCAAGTTCCTTAGTAGTGGGTACCAGTGCTGGCGTGGCCAGTCCGGAGCAATGAGGATCATTTGTGGTCTCTCTGATCTGACCTTCAATAATACCTTGGTCAATAGAGGTAGTGGAGGGAAGGCATAGACTGTCAGTGTTGTCCAACTGAATGATAGAGCGTCCACTTTCCAGGCTAGGGAGTGATAAGTCCTTGTGCAGAATTTTTGTAGTTGGCAATTGTTGGGGGAGGCAAATAGATCTATGTCTGGACATCCCCATCTTTGAGTTATCATTGAAAATACTTGTGGGTGTAGTCTCCACTCGTGAGGATCTGCCATATTTCTGCTTAATTCGTCTGCCAATATGTTTTCCTTTCCTGGCAGGAATTGTGCTTGTAGTTGTACTTGGTAGGTCAATGCTGTGTTCCATAAGGTCATAGCCTGTCTGCATAAAGGGTAGGAGTGTGTTCCTCCCTGTTTGTTTATGTACCACATAACTGTGGTGTTGTCTGTTCTTATTAAAAGTTGTCCTGGATGCAAGAGGTCCTTGAAGGCTGTCAGTGCATTTTGCACAGCTAGCATCTCCTTTTGGTTGATGTGAAGATGCACTTGTTTTGCAGACCATTTGCCCTGTATGCACTGTCCTGCCATGTGTGCTCCCCAGGCGTAGTCTGAAGAATCTGTTGTCATGGTTTGGTTTGCTGGAGGTAAGACGAAAGGAAGACCCTTGTTTGCTTGACATGCTTGAGCCCACCATAGGAACTCTTTTTGAAGGCATGGAATGATAGGTATATTTGTTTCGAGGCTGTGCCTGTGTTGAGACCATACACTTTTCAGGTACCATTGTAATTTTCTCATATGCAGCTTTGCATATGGGATTAGTTGAATGCATGATGCCATGAACCCCAATGCCTGCAGGATTTTCCTTGCAGTGAGCTGGGTAAAAGTTGCTATCTTTTTGAAGTATTGAGTCACTTGTTTTTGTTTGTCTGGTGTGAGGTAAGCCATCTGGGCCATTGTGTTTAAGCTGGCACCCAGGAATATTATCTGTTGCGAGGGTATAAGTTTTGACTTCTTTTTGTTTACTGTGTACCCTAGGCAACTGAGCAGCTGTGTTACAAAAGCCAGATGCTGTAATAGAATGTCCTTGCTGTCTGCTTGGATCAGGCAGTCGTCCAGATATGGATAAATTTGTATTCCTCGTTGTCTGCAATATGCAATTACTGATGCCAGGCATTTTGTAAATACTCTGGGCGCAGTAGATAAGCCAAATGGCAATGCAGAGAATTGATAATGCGTTGTACCTGCCAAAAATCTGAGGTATCTTCTGCAATCTTGTCTGATAGGGACATGCAGGTATGCCTCTTTGAGGTCCAACGTTACCAGCCAAGACTCCTTGCCCAGCATGGGAAGGAGCTGCTGTAGTGTGAGCATTTTGAATTTGGGTACCTCCAGGTATGTGTTCAGAATTGAGAGGTCTAAGATGGGCCTCCAGGCTGTGTCCTTTCTTGGGACTAGAAAAAGTCTTGAGTAAAAACCTTGACCTTGCTCCTTTATAGGTACCTTTTGAATTGCTTTCATATCCATGAGAGCTGAAATTTGCATTTGAGGCTCTGCCCATTGGTTTGGAGGCAGATTTGGCATGCCTCTCATCCGAGGTAAAGTGTGGAAATGAAATTTGTAGCCTCGGGTAATAATGTCCAGAATCCATTTGTCCTTTGTTATGATGCGCCAATTTTGTGGAAATAGAGCCAGTGTCCCTCCCAAAGGTGCTGCCAGGGCAATTTTGCTTGGCAGGTGAAGAGGGAAGTCATTGTGTTTGTTTCCTGAAGGGTTGAGATCTTTCGTCTCCACCTCTTTGAGTTGTTGTATGCCATTGTCTAGGCCTGAAAGAACCTTGTGGCTGGCCTCTGCCCCTTGGGCGCCTGTACCTACCTCTTTGGGGTCTGTCTGATGCAGGAAAGGACCAGTTTTTTGATGGCCAGTTTCTGCTGAAACGAGGAGGTTGTACCTGTAAAAAATCTTTAACTGTTTGCATAGATTTTGCCTTTTCTTCCATTTTCTTTAAAACTTCCTCTGCTTTGACACCAAATAACACATTTTTCTGCAATGGGGCATCCAATAACTTAGCTTTGACATGTTCTGGTAAGGCTTGTTCTTTAAGCCAAGCATGCCTACGTATGACAGACCCTGTGACAGCTGCTCTACATGAGGCTTCCAATGAATCAAAACCACACTGTAAGGTATGTTTTCCCACCTGTTCTGCTGCATGCAGCAAATCCTGCATCTCTTTCAAATCTAAGTGATCTGTCTGAGGGATCAGCTTCTGCTTTAACTGTGTAATCAAATACTGTTGGTATTTTAGCATATGGAATTGGCAGTTTAATGCCCTCATGGCCAACGTGGCAGATGTATACACTTTTTTCCCCCATCTTTCCAATGCTCTGGAATCTCTTTCAGAAGAAAGTGGATTCTTAGCAGTAGAGGCCTTAACCCCTTTGGGACCCTGGGAAATGGTCTCGGGGTCTGCATTAGGGCTTTTGTATAGAAACTTATGAGTATCAGGAACTCGGTAGTATCTGTCTGGTTTAGTTGGTGCTGGAGGTAAGGAATCTGGGTTTAAACTGGATTCAGAGAAAACATCATCCAAAATGTCTAAAACTGGAGGAATTGCTAGGGGTCTATGCTGTGGAAGAAGAAGAAACTCACAGAGTCTTTTCTTGGAGTCAGAGTAATCTTGGCCTTCCCAGTGGAAGTGTTCCCTCATGGTGTGTAAAGTTTCCCCAAAGGAGTAGTCTTCAGGGGGGGAGACAGAGGGAATGGACTCTTCAGCATCTGAGTCTTCATAAGGAGGGAAGGAGTAATCCTGGTCATCAGAGTTGCCTGAGGAAATGGATGCTTGGTCAGAGGAAGGATAATCTTCCTCCAGTCTAGGCCTTTTGTCAGGTGGGGGTTGGGATCCCCTGATAAGTGTAATTAAATCCTCAGCCATCTTAAGCATCTGTTTTTTAGGCATAGGGGCCTGTGGTGGGGTGTGTGGCCCCGTTTTTCTAACTTTCAAGGGGGCTTTGGGCTTAGCATAAGGCTTGGCAGAGACCGTTGTTGGTTTGAAAACATCTTCTGAGACCGAAGGCCTATCCAAAATTTCCGGTTCCCCGTCGGGGCTGGCGTCCGAGGAGTGAGGTGGAACCGGATCCTGAGGCCCAACTGCTTCGGTTTGGGATGCCGTCAGAAATTCTGAATCAGCGGTAGTCAGGGGCTGCGAAGGCGCCTCGCTGAAAACTGGAGAACCGGCGTCAGGCCTTGCTGAGGCCTCGGTATCTGGTCTTAGCCTTGGGTGCCGGTCCTTATCTTTGCGTTTTTTAATCATTGCTGATGTCGGTTGCTCCGACGGCATGCTATAGTTAAATTTTCTGCCAAAATAATGCTGGGCGAATTCTGCCCGATGCTTAATTGTACGTTTGTTGAACCTAGCACAAAACCGACAACCAGAGACGTCGTGGTCTAGACCTAGGCAAGGAATACAATAAGAATGAAAATCCTTATGAGGTATTTGCTTCCCACAAGAAATACAATTATTAACTTTGTCTGACATCGGTCTGAGGCAAGAAAAGTTTCCCCAATGGGGTACTTAGCTTTAAAGAAGACTTCGGGCTGAAACTCGATTCGAAAATTTCAGGAGCTGGCTGACCGGCACTTTGGGAACTGCTTCTGCTTCGGGCACCGCGCGGCAAGAAAGACTGAAGAAAATGGCGTCAGCTGTGTCTTTTATACCCCTGTCGCACTGACATCAGGGAAGAGGCGATGACAACCGACGCTGGACCAGGACTTTGGGATTTGGCCGACTGCAGGACCGCTTGACGACAGGATAACCCAAGTGTGATGACTGCAGCAGTATAGCACGATGATCATCTGTTTTACTCCATACTCCTAAATAATTCATCTCATCATGTCTTCATAGACATGGGTATTACTTATGTCCCTACAGACATGGGTATTTCTGAACCAGTTCACGGGTAGGTATATAGGTTACTGCTAGAACCTTTGTTTTATCTTCACTTATTTTAAATCCCTAAAAAAACTGTCTCAGAATGTTCCACAACCCCAAGTTGCCCTTTTCTGGATTTATCAAGTACAAAACATCATCTGGACATAAAGCTAACTTTTCTTGATTATCAAACCAATTATATACTTGAATCTGTCAGTCCCTTATTTTCTTTGCCAAAGGCTCTAAATATAAACCAAATAAATGGAACAGAGGCCAATCATGCCTGGTTCCTCTATTAAACCATAGCATGTTGGAAAAGAAACCTGTCACCTTAATTCTTCCCTCCAAACCCTTTATAAATCTCCCTAATTAACCCTTTCATTCTATCAGAGAACACCACTGCCTTATTCATACAATCTTAGCTGACTCTATCAAAATCTTTCTATACATCAAAAACCACCAAAAATAGCAGCATTTTCTACATATTGCTTCCCTCTGGATAATAATTTTTTCTATTAATGTTGTCAAATGTTTGCCTTCCCTTCATAAAAACCACACTAATCCACATCTAACAATTTTGGCAAACATTTGCCGTTCTCTTAGTATAAACATAAGCACTTTATAATCATGGTTTAAAACTGAAATGGGCCACTATGAAGGTGGTTCTGAAGAATCATTACCTTCTTTGGGTAATACAGCTACCCACAGCTGGATCCAGCACGAAGCGACCTATGCAGCTGTGCAGGTCCCGCTGACTTGGGTGGGGGACTGGCCACAACATTAATTTAATTTAAAAAGAAGTAAAAGTTTTCTTACATTACTTTTTAATCTACTGCTTTAGGGTTAAGGATTTTAGATGCACGCCATTTTTACCTTCTCTCTCTGTGATGCATCTGTGTGTGTGCATCTTATTGCTTTAGCATTACAGACTCACACATGCAGAGCAACATGCGAGATTTGATTGGCAAAAAGTGCAAGACAGCTGTCTTCCTAATTTAGGATTTTCAAGAA
Organism: Protopterus annectens; assembly: GCF_019279795.1. NCBI lineage: Eukaryota > Metazoa > Chordata > Ceratodontiformes > Protopteridae > Protopterus > Protopterus annectens. The sequence continues at coordinate 883,753,477 of NC_056733.1, read as the reverse complement.
ATGCATGCCACACCTTTATAGCTTTGGAATCTTACTGGCTCTCAGCAAAAAATGCCAGGTACAAGCTAGGAAGGTGTGTGTGTGTGTTTTCTGTAAAATACCCTAGTTAGAGATTGCAGATTAGTTAATTAATGTATTCTGGCTCAAACCCTGTACCTTGGGTACAGGAGACAAGAGTACCAACTACCAGACCCTATAATTACAGTTAGTTACTACAGTTGGTTGAAATGTTCTGAAATGGGCATTTCTGAGATTTATAGGTTCATATATTTTGTCTCACTGATTAATAGGAAAAATGTTCAAAACTACACATCTAAAATGCACGCTAATAAATGCTACAGTATTTAACAAGAAATACATGAAATCAGGAAGGTGAATCAAATAACACACATTTCAGCATGGTCTTAAAAAATGCATATGTGTGTCTGGGGGGGGGGGGGTCTGGTTTTGAAAACAGCCAAGGAACCAAGGTACTCAATCTGCCGCTGGCCAGGTGCATTTTCAATAAATGTAAGTTTTAATATATTTTCACTGAATATGAGCTTCAAGGGAAAAGAAGTTTACTGCTGCTCACACTATGTCTGGTTTTAATGAGCAACTGTTTTATTTAGCAAATGGCCATCAGCGTTTGTGGTATACAATCTGACAGGTGTTGTAGTAGTGCATCAGGTATCATATGTACTTTTGGTAGAGAAAGCTGTGGGTTCTAATCCCACACTATAGAGATGGACTGCTGACACTATAGTGCACTTTGGAAGGGGGGGTGCTGCATTCCTGAGTATGTCATCCTACGGATGAGATTTTGAACTGAAGCCCCATCTGCCTATGTTGATAGTAGGTGCTGTGAGATCTTTTACATCCAGCTGAGCTATCAAAAATAGTAGGAGGAAGTTCCCTGATGCCTTGGCCAGATCTCTCCTAGTAGTATAAATGCCTCTAGGGGTTTTCCCCACAAAAGAGGCTACTAGCCTATTGAAACTAAATTGGTCAACAAAGGATAATAAATTAAAAGATTTAAATTAAACCCACATCTCTGTCTTCATTTCAGAAGTAAAGAAGAAAACAGTGTGTGTGCAGACAGTTTTGAATGGTGTTTATGGTAACTGAGAGGAGCCTGACAAGTAATGGACACCGGACTGGCCCTGGGGTGGGCGCCTTGGTCCCTTACCCTGCTTAGGGCCCCATTTGACCATGATCCAGCTCTGCGGCCACCACAGCTTTCTTCCAAGACGCTGGTATTTGCCTTTCTTTTAAAATATTATTAAACAAAACCTTCTAGATTTTTGTCATTTTCTTCCCTCCCAACATGCAAACTTTAATAGGAACACCATCTGTTCCTAGAGAGTTCCCTGTTGACTGAACATACACCACCGGTTTTATCTCATCTCTTCCTATCTTAGCCATTAACTTTGAATCACATCTGCAGCTAACCATGGCACAAGTCTTCCATAAATATTTCCATTTGTGCCCTTTTCTTGGTTTTGCATTACTCTGCTTTATACAATTTTTTTGTAAAATCATCATAATACTTCTAATACCTCTGTAGGATCTGCATTTTATTTTTCTTGTTATAGACTCCCTAAATTCATCAACAATCCTTTCTACCTTTTATTGCCCAAGTCATTGTGTTAAATGTTTTTGTACTCTACAACTGTTATCAAAACAGTTTTTAACCGTAGCTTTCTACATTTGTGTATATTATCCAAATACTCAGTTTTTTTTCCCTTTAAACTCTGCAGTTACTACCTTAATGTTCTGTGAGATTCCCCTTCTTCTGCAGTACTTTAACATTTGTCAGTTCCTCTAAACAAATATATTAACTTTTGCCATATCTATTTCTCTCTTATTTTTACCATGTTTCTAAACATCATTTTCACTTTGTCTCACTCACTAGCTATTCCTTCTGAAGAAATTTCTACTTTCCATAATAACTCTTGAAACAGTTCCACTACCTATTACTTAATTTGTCTCTCTTTAACAGATAAGAAAGCACCAATGGGTCACTTTTACTTCATTACCTTCGGCTAGCCAATGCTCTTTTTTACTTTCTAATCACTTACCAAGGGATCACCAATGACAGCAAAGGTGGGACACAACTGGAGTCCAACTGTATGGCAAACAAGGAGAAGACCTCAACTGTAACCCACCCAATCCAAGTTCGAACAACTGCCTGAGTGCAGGATGAAACTAACAAGGGAGGATGGTAGAGGCAGCTGATACTGGTTTGCTTATCCTGGGGAAGACGCAGGTGGTTCTGGTCAGATGTCACCAAGCAAAAGAAGATTTGGATTGGAGGATGCAAAGCATCATAAAAGGAAATACCACGGGCACTGGCTTGTCACTACCAAACTGGTGGTAGCACCCCTTCACTTGTGCATGCACAGAAGAAAAAATGCACAGAGGGGATACGGAAGGCTACTACAGTGACCTGGGCACTCATCAGCCATCATGACAGAAATGGTTAGGGCCTAAAGCAAAAAAGCCTTTCATGACTACGAGGATGACAGCCTTGCATAAGTCAGCTCCTGACACATTTGTGAATGAACTGGTCAGTTGATTGCAGGAGAACGGCAGTTTGACAGACAGTGGGAATTAAAAAAAAACTTAAGTGGAAAAATGGTGGGAAAGCTGAAGTTATGGCAGCAGTTACAGCAATCACCTTGTGACTAAGCCCCACACACTAACGGTTTACCCTGTCTGTTAATTTTACACTCACAGAAGACAAAAATGAACAAAGGTTCTGACCGTTTTTTTCATGAAGAGTAATTCCAGATGAAATTAAAAAAACTTCAGTTTTATGAGCTTCTAATAAAAAAAAAAAACACAAAGGAATAGTAAGTTCTAGCTTTCTATATATCAGGAATGGTTTAAAAGTACTGGCAGATACTGACCAGATCATCCCAAAAGATATTCCCTCAATGGCATCAAAGAGGACCTTGGAAAAAAATGCTTATGATTACCAGCTAAGACAACTCCATCTGCTAAAAGGATATTCAAACAATATTAAAAATTTATTGTGGAGACTGCCTTAAAGACCAGTGGCGTATGTCTTAAAGAAGACCAGTGGGATATGCAGCCATACTCCAATTACATTCCTTGGCTTTCCAAAGAAACTAAATCCCTTATGCTTCAAAGAGATAAAGCTTGGAAATCCTGGAGCAAAACTAAGGAATTACCCTCACTTCAGAACTATAGACATCTCAGAAATCTTACTAAGAAACAAATTAATGCTGATAAAAAGTCCTTCTTTTCCACTGCCTAACTAAATAACAAATCCAACCCTCATAAGTTCTGGTCGACCATCAATACATTTTTTCTCCAGGCTGCCCCTCAAACCCCTCCCCCTACCCAAATACAACCCCTCTGGAAACAGCTACCCTCCTTAATAAGCACTTTATTGACACTATTCAAGCACTCTTACCATCCAATGGCAACACTACTCCTCTGACTACCCCTCCCAACCCATGAAAGGCTAATACTTTCTCCTTACACCCCATTACTACTTCCTAAATCCAATCCCTTCTTCTCAAACTCAAGCCCTGCTCTCCTTCCACTGATAATATACCTCCTACCTTTCTCAAACTGGCAACTGATTCAATAGCTTACCCAGTGTCTATACTAATCAACAGGTTCATTCAGGAATCCACTGTACCTACCCTTTGGAAATCCTTTTTCACTATACCTCTACACAAAGGTGGTAACTCCACAGACCCATCTATCGTCCCACAGCTATCCTACCCCCCCCTCTCTAAAATTCTCGAAAGATACATCCACTCACAACTTCTAAAATATCTCCTCCACCACAATCTTCTCACACCCACCCAGCAGGGTTTTCGTCCTAACCATAGTACCACTACTGCCCTCCTATCCTTTACCCATACCATTGTTGAGGCCCTGGATAACAACAAACTTATCTCTTGTCTCTTCCTAGACCTTTCCAAAGCATTTGACACCATCTCCCATCCCCTATTACTATCTAAACCTGCAAGCCTCAGTCTATCTTCCTCCTCCCTAGCATGGTTCTCCAACTACTTATCCAGCAGACAGCAGTCTGTTAAATGGCTCTCTTCCTCTTTGCCAATCTAACCTATCCCAACTGGAGTTCTCCAAGGCTCCATCCTTGTCCCCTCCTGTTCAATATTTTCACCAATGACCTCCACACATCTTGTAAACAATCCTCCCTCATCCAATATGCTGATGATTCCACTCTCATCTGCATCTCAGACAACATCTCTGAACTCCATGCACTCACTCAACATAAAAACTCTGTACCCATGAACTACCACATAGGCAGCAATCTGCTTAACACCGAATGTGTGATGAGACCTTGGGACCCAGGTGGGACAGTAGTCTCTCCTTTGATAGTCACATCGCCACAGTAGTCAGGAAGTCCTTCTACATGGCACACCTCATCATGAAAGGGTTCTCATCCAGGAAAAAAGAGGTCATTGTTCCCCTCTACTCGTCACTCATTAGACCCGTTATAGAGTACAACGCCCCTTTTGGAATGTACCTCACAAGACATCTGCAGCAGCTGGAAAGGCCACAGAAGTACCTCACAAAGAGGATTACTGGCCTACAAATGCCCTACACTGACCGCCTCAAAAAACTCCAGCTTTACTCCGTAGCATATCGCCTACTCTGAGGTGATCTCTGCCTAACATGTAAAGCTATGTCAAACCCAGAGCTGTTAGACATGCTACACCTAAAGAAATCCCAATCCCTCCAAGCTACACACTCTAGGGACCTAAACCTTGTCACCACAATAAACAGGACATGCTGAAGGGATAGATTCATGTCCCAGAGACTTCCTATACTCTGGAACAAGCTACCCATCTATGTCAAGCAAAGTTATTCATTAGCACTCTTCAAGAAAAATCTTGATGAGTGGATGGGAAATAGGAAATACACCCCGGGGATCACTTCTGTCTCTCTGCTGGACAGTGGCACAGGAAAATAACTTTCTTGGGTGGCGTAAGCTATGGTACCTTGCTGGTTAGGCTTACGTAGGCCCTTGGGCCGATAGCCTAGTACCTACCTATGAACCTATACCTTTTTAGCTAGTGAACAGTGGCAAACCAGTAACCTACGCATCCTCAACCCCAAAAAGACGAGACTATTACTATTTCTCCCCCGCTCTCTTTCTCACCACAAATCCTCCTTTTCTATCACTTCCTCTAATAACAAAACTATTAAACCTGAAGCTCATACAAAACTTCTTGGAGTCATCATCGATGATGAACTCAAATTTAATATGCACCTTCTCCAAACTGTAAAAAAAGACAAACCAGAAACTAGGTCTACTTTATCGTACCAAAAGATTTCTAACTCCAATTACTAGACTCTCCCTTGCACATGTTCTCCTCCTTTCCTCCCTTCTTTATGCTGCTCCTGTGTTCACCGGCATTCAAACAGCAACCTTTAACAAACTCCAACAAACTTACCACAACATAGCCAGAGTCATCACAAACTCTACTTACAATACACATCACTGCCTAGCCCTTTCATCCCCAATTTAGTGTTGCTATCACAACTTCAAATGTTACACTTCATTCTCTACAAACCTTCATCTAGCCCTGCTCTCTCTTCCTTCATCGCTATCTACACACCTACTCGCACTCTCTGTGCTTCCAATCAGCAACTACTAGCTGAGAGGCCCTGTCTGGGTGAGATTGGGATCCCCTTATTAAAGAGATGAGATCCTCTGCCAGAGTAAGCATTTGAGAACTGGAACTGGGCCTGTGTGAGGGGGGCTTAACAGGCACTGATTTAGCAGTTTTGGCTGCTTTAGCCCTGGCAAAGGCCTTAATAGACATGGCTGCAGGAGGCCTAGCAGCACCACGTGCTGGGGTAGAGACATCCAAAGGGATGGTGTCCGATAATTCTATAGGAACCACATTAGTAGGCAAAACTTCAGAGGCCGATTCAACTAGGGTAGCAGGAGCCTCGGTATTAGTCATGGATTCGCTGAAGATTGACCCGTTTGCTCGGTTTCGCCAAACTGAGACACTGCGGTTTGCTTAACCGTGGTTTCCAAACCGCGGACCGCGAGTGTCAGTCTTTTCTTTGCGTTTTTAACAATTTGAGAAGTCGGAGGATCCGGCGGCATAATGTACGCAAAATCTGAGCCGAAAACTGTTCAGCAAACTCCGACCGCCTAAGCGTTCGCCGGTTGAAGGAAGCACAGGCTAAACAGGCTGCTACGTCGTGGTCTGGGCCTAAACAAGGTAAGCAGTAAGAGTGGAAATCTTTATGAGGTATTTGTTTCCCACAAGTTAAACAGTTATTTACTTTTTCTGACATCGGCTGAGGCAAGAAAGAGTCCCCAATGGGGTACTTAGCTTTTTAGAAGTCTTCGAAGTAGTATTCAGTAGTAGTAATCTCTGGATCTGACCGACCGGCACTTGCGAACAGCTTCTGCTTCGGGCGCCACGCGGCAAGAAAGACTGAGGAAAATGGCGTCGGCTGATGCCTTTATACCCGAAGACCAGCAGAGATGACGTCAGGTGAAGTGCGACACCAGCCGAGGCCAGACCCAGACTTTGGAATCCGGCCGACCGAAGGGCTGCCTGACGACAGGACAACCCATTTGTTATGACTGCAGATGCATCCTTGAAGGACATCTTCAAATGTTACACTTCATTCTCTACAAACCTTCATCTAGCCCTGCTCTCTCTTCCTTCATCGCTATCTACACACCTACTCGCACTCTCTGTGCTTCCAATCAGCAACTACTACACACCTACCAATCTAAAAAAGCAGCAGGCAAACTCTTATATAAACACTGCATCGCCCAAACTTGGAACAAACTTCCTAGAGACATATGTTCCACCATTCACCCATCTCACTTTAAAGAAAAACTCAAACATCATCTTCTTAATACCAAAATCTGTCCTTGTCAAGGCCCAACCTAACCTCTTCCACTTGGGAACCATGTCTGTAACCCCACTCTCAATGACATAGTCCCTCTATCAGCAGATTATTTTCTACTTTACGCTCATTTTAACTGACCAAACTCTTGTTGTAAATAAATCTCTAGTCTGTAAATATGTAAATAAATCTCTAGTCTGTAAACATAGGACAGATATAACTACAAGTGTGCATTTTGCTGGTTGACTTTCTATTATTATTGTATTACCAATTTCTTAACATACTATGAATGTATATAGTGCCATTTTTTTTGTTGTAAACTGTATTGTTTCTTGGAGCATTTCTCCTCGGGTCTCCACTGAAAACGGGCCACAAGCCCAGCTGGACTAACCTGGTTAACAAATGACAATAAATCTTCTTCTTCTTTTGGCTTTTCCTGGTTAGGAGTCACCACAGCGGATCACCTGTCCGCTCATGATTGGCAGTGGAGTTTTACGGTGTCGAGTTGCCAGCCCGGCGCCCAACCTTCCACAGAAGGCACACACTCACACCTAGGGCCAATTTAGAGTGTCCAATCCACCTACAGCATGTTTTTGGGATGTGGGAGGAAAACGGAGCACCCGGAGGAAACCCACGTGACCACAGGCAGGACATGCAGACTCCACACAGAAGGCACCCCTGCCAAGGATCGAACCGGAGAACCTCTTGCTGTGAGGTGGCAATGCTAACCGCTGCACCACCATGGCTGCCCAACAAATGCCAATAAATAAATAAAATAAAATAAATAAATGTCTCAGATATACTAACCTGTCTGGGCAGACACAAATGTCATGCATATAGAACCTGATGGCCTTGGACTGCTCCTTGTTCTTAAAGTGATAATCAGCCAGGAGATAATACAGTTCATTCAGCATTGAAGGTGTGCGGTCAGCTCCCTCAGGCAATGAAGGGACCTAAAGCAAACAGAAACAACATGCTAGTTACACCTTCAGATTTCTAAATAATGGAAACATTTATTCAGAACCTCCCCCAAAACAATCATTTTAATTCTTGGCTTCCACTGATGTAATCTAGAGAATGAGACACCAAATTTGTTCATCTGGAGATCCAGACCACCAAAGATTTTTCCAAGGGAGAGTAGATTGTATCCTAGGCACTTACACGCTCCACCGACAGGTCATCCAGTTAACAAGCAGACACTAGCCAAGGGCAATGTCCCATATGCCAAAACCTGATACTGGCCTTAACTGCAAAGACTCACCAAAGGTATCACAGAAGAAAGAACAAGCAGCAGGTTAATAAAGAAAATTCAGAGGGCTTGGTAAAACAATTGATCATAAATGCAGAGGTCCACGGTCCATGTGAAACCATACCAATGACCAAAGACAAAAGGAATAAATAAAACGCTAGCTCAGACACTTAAGGTACATTATCATAGGCAGTATGTACAAAATACACTGTGCAACACTAAACGTAAATAATCTGAACGCTACTTATATTACAAATACAAGAGTTATCCAGTTTGTTAACACAAGATACAGCTACTGAATGTTTTTGGATGTATTTGCATAAAAAAGAGCTAACAGCTTGGATCTGGAATTTAAATGGATAAAGCCCTGATTATGAATCAGATGCCCTCAGCTCATGCAGCATGATATTAGATAAGTCAATCACAGCAGGATCAGAGCTAGGGGCTTACGCTGCCTATCCAGGACAGAAGGAGATGGTGGTCCTAACTGATCAAGCAGAGCCTTGCACTCTACTAGTCCTACAGGACTGGGGTATGCTAGCTTGATGCTCTAAAGGCTGTGACAGTCGCTCTTATACAGAGTGTGTGTGTGTGTGTGTGTGTGTGTGTGTGTGTGTGTGTGTGTGTGTGTGTGTGTGTGTGTGTGTAGGACCACAGGACACTCCTGCTGTGGCATGGCTGCTCACATCAGCCAGCAAGGGCAGGGTTAGGGCATGCAAAAATATCCTCACTGCTGTGATGTTGGCTAAGGAATAAACAACTACCATGTCTGCCTGCAGGAAAGCCCCCCCCCCCCCCATCCTGCTTTAGGCATCACTGGAAATGCCCACATTAGGGGAACAAATGCACCTGGTTGATGGGGGGGGCCTTATGACTGGGCAGGCATGGTAGCAAAAGGGACAGGGGAGGGAGGCAAGTTAAACCAGAATCTCAGACACAGACAATTGTGATTAACTCATCTTCTTCTTAACTCCGAAGGTTAAAGACATCAAAGGTAAGTAGATGATGAAAATACTACCATTCAAAAAATTCTCTGTGCCCCCCTAAAAGTGCAAGAATGCACCTTCAAAAAGAGCAGGGTATTATGTTTTACTCCTGAGTTGTAATAGTTCAGAGAAAAAACTAGTACTGGTGTGAAGAGGAAAAGCTCCATCCCCATGCAATAGCGTAGAAGGACAAAGCTCTAACTACGGTCCAGGCAGCATACATTCGATTAGTGGCTCCGGTATCTGAGATGCAGGCAGAGAGGGATGGACATGCCCATCTTTGTCAGAAAAGACTACCTGAGAGGAGTAGCCCTCAGACACGCTGAAGAATGACAGGGTGGGAAAGCAAAAGGAAATAAAAGCAGGTGCCAGCACTGCTCCTCACGACGACCTTAAGATCCACACCAGCCTCAGCCCACTCAGAGAAATATGGGGGTGGGGGGGAAGGAGGAGCAGGTAGACCCAGAGATTGAAAGTGGGGGATGTACCGAGACAGACAGAATGGAGGACAGGAAAACAAGAGGAAAAGCTACTTGCATGAACACATGGGAAACTATCAGCAAACAATGATTTTCTACACAGTGTTGAAATTCTGACTTCAGACTTTTGACAGCAAAGTTCTGTGACAGAGCATAGCATCGCCAAAATGAATCTATCTGAGAGAATGACCTGCTCTCAGGGAATACAATATTCCATTTATGATAGTTGCAACATTGACAATAACTGCACTTTTGCAATAAGTCACAGACAATGGGGATTTTAAAAGACAGTTATGGATCAGAAACAAAGAATATGCTCCAGAAGCAAGATTAACTGTCAAATGTTAGAGTACGACTTGTTCCTCCTGCAGCTAACATGGCAGGGACTACACAATTTTCTTCTTCAGTTAAGACTTCTCTTACCAACAAAGTATATAGTGTTCCAACATTATGATGTCACATCACTTCTCCTTTAATCTCCTCTCACCAGTGGCTTAAGAGAAAAATTCAAGTTAACATGCAAATCATAATCAGTGCACTTTTTTAACACAATGCATTTTGATTATGCTGCAACTTCTAAAACATTTTTAGTTTTGATATTTTACTAACAGGCATGCCACAGATGACTTGGCTCTGTAACTGTTTGCTCCTTTACCAAGTTCAATTTTTGTCATTCCTTGC